>NC_059224.1:2281468-2350309 GCF_020615455.1 Coregonus clupeaformis | reverse complement strand
TGTTATGTCTGTGTGAGACTCATCCTATAGAGTATAGACAACTCCCCTCTGTTATGTCTGTGCGAGACTCATCCTATAGAGTATAGACAACTCCCCTCTGTTAGGTCTGTGTGAGACTCATCCTACATAGTATAGACAACTCCCCTCTGTTATGTCTGTGTGAGACTCATCCTATAGAGTATAGACAACTCCCCTCTGTTATGTCTGTGTGAGACTCATCCTATAGAGTATAGACAACTCCCCTCTGTTATGTCTGTGTGAGACTCATCCTATAGAGTATAGACAACTCCCCTCTGTTATGTCTGTGTGAGACTCATCCTATAGTATATATACAACTCCCCTCTGTTATGTCTGTGTGAGACTCATCCTATAGTGTATAGAGTATAGACAACTCCCCTCTGTTTTCTGTGTGAGACTCATCCTATAGAGTATAGACAACTCCCCTCTGTTATGTCTGTGTGAGACTCATCCTATAGAGTATAGACAACTCCCCTCTGTTATTTCTGTGCGAAACTCATCCTATAGAGTATAGACAACTCCCCTCTGTTATGTCTGTGTGAGACTCATCCTATAGAGTATAGAAAACTCAACTCTGTTATGTCTGTGTGAGTCTCATACTATAGAGTATAGAGTATAGACAACTCCCCTCTATTATTTCTGTGTGAGACTCATCCTATAGAGTATAGACAACTCCCCTCTGTTATTTCTTTGTGAGACTCATCCTATAGAGTATAGAGAATAGACAACTCCCCTCTGTTATGTCTGTGTGAGACTCATCCTATAGCGTATTGAGTATAGACAACTCCCCTCTGTTATGTCTGTATGGGACTCATCCTATAGAGTATAGAGTATAAACAACTCCCCTCTGTTATGTCTGTGTGGTACTCATCCTATAGAGTATAGACAACTCCCCTCTGTTATGTCTGTATGGGACTCATCCTATAGAGTATAGAGTATAAACAACTCCCCTCTGTTATGTCTGTGTGGTACTCATCCTATAGAGTATAGACAACTCCCCTCTGTTATGTCTGTGTGAGACTCATCCTATAGTGTATAGACAACTCCCCTCTGTTATGTCTGTGTGAGACTCATCCTATAGAGTATAGAGTATAGACAACTCCCCTCTGTTATGTCTGTGTGAGACTCATCCTACATAGTATAGACAACTCCCCTCTGTTAGGTGTGTGTGGGACTCATCCTATAGAGTATAGAGTATAGACAACTCCCCTCTGTTATGTCTGTGTCAAACTCATCCTATAGAGTATAGACAATTCCCATCTGTTTTCTGTGTGAGACTCATCCTATAGAGTATAGACAACTCCCCTCTGTTATGTCTTTGTGAGACTCATCCTATAGAATATAGACAACTCCCCTCTGTTATGTCTGTGTAGGACTCATCCTATAGAGTGTAGAGTATAGACAACTCCCCTCTTTTATGTCTGTGTGAGACTCATCCTATAGAGTATAGAGTATAGACAACTCCCCTCTATTATTTCTGTGTGAAACTCATCCTATAGAGTATAGACAATTCCCCTCTGTATGTCTGTGTGAGACTCATCCTACATAGTATAGACAACTCCCCTCTGTTATGTCTGTGTGGGACTCATCCTATAGAGTATAGACAACTCCCCTCTGTTATGTCTGTGTGAGACTCATCCTATAGAGTATAGACAACTCCCCTCTGTTATGTCTGTGTGAGACTCATCCTATAGAGTATAGACAACTCCCCTCTGTTATGTCTGTGTGAGACTCATCCTATAGTGTATAGACAACTCCCCTCTGTTATGTCTGTGTGAGACTCATGCTATAGAGTGTAGATATCTCCCCTCTGTTATGTCTGTGTGAGACTCATCCTATAGAGAATAGAAAACTCCACTCTGTTATGTATGTGTGAGACTCATCCTATAGAGTATAGAGTATAGACAACTCCCCTCTGTTATGTCTGTGTGAGACTCATCCTATAGAGTATAGACAACTCCCCTCAGTTATGTCTGTGTGAGACTCATCCTATAGAGTATAGAAAACTCCCCTCAGTTATGTCTGTGTGAGACTCATCCTATAGAGTATAGAAAACTCCCCTCTGTTATGTCTGTGTGAGACTCATCCTATAGAGTATAGAGTATAGACAATTCCCATATGTTTTCTGTGTGAGACTCATCCTATAGAGTATAGACAACTCCCCTCTGTTATGTCTGTGTGAGACTCATCCTATAGAGTATAGACAACTCCCCTCTGTTATGTATGTGTGAGACTCATCCTATAGAGTATAGAGTATAGACAACTCCCCTCTGTTATGTCTGTGTGAGACTCATCCTATAGAGTATAGACAACTCCCCTCAGTTATGTCTGTGTGAGACTCATCCTATAGAGTATAGAAAACTCCCCTCTGTTATGTCTGTGTGAGACTCATCCTATAGAGTATAGAGTATAGACATCTCCCCTCTGTTATTTCTGTGTGAAACTCATCCTATAGAGTATGGACAACTCCCCTCTGTTATGTCTGTGTGAGGCTCATCCTATAGAGTATTGAGTATAGACAACTCCCCTCTGTTATGTCTGTGTGAGACTCATCCTATAGAGAATAGAAAACTCCACTCTGTTATGTATGTGTGAGACTAATCCTATAGAATATAGAGTATAGACAACTCCCCTCTGTTATGTCTGTGTGAGACTCATCCTATAGAGTATAGATTAAAACTCCCACTCTGTTCTGTATGTGTGAGACTCATCCTATAGAGTATAGACAACTCCCCTCTGTTATGTCTGTGTGAGACTCATCCTATAGAGTATAGACAACTCCCCTCTGTTATTTCTGTGCGAGACTCATCCTATAGAGTATAGACAACTCCCCTCTGTTATGTCTGTGTGAGACTCATCCTATAGAGTGTAGATAACTCACCTCTGTTATGTCTGTGTGAGTCTCATCCTATAGAGTATAGAGTATAGACAACTCCCCTCTATTATCTGTGTTAGACTCATCCTATAGAGTATAGACAACTCCCCTCTGTTATGTCTGTGTGAGACTCATCCTATAGAGTATAGAGAATAGACAACTCCCCTCTGTTATGTCTGTGTGAGACTCATCCTATAGCGTATTGAGTATAGACAACTCCCCTCTGTTATGTCTGTATGGGACTCATCCTATAGAGTATAGAGTATAAACAACTCCCCTCTGTTATGTCTGTGTGAGACTCATCCTATAGAGTATAGAGTATAGACAACTCCCCTCTGTTATGTCTGTGTGAGACTCATCCTACATAGTATAGACAACTCCCCTCTGTTATGTCTGTGTGGGACTCATCCTATAGAGTATAGAGTATAGACAACTCCCCTCTGTTATGTCTGTGTGAAACTCATCCTATAGAGTATAGACAACTCCCCTCTGTTTTCTGTGTGAGACTCATCCTATAGAGTATAGACAACTCCCCTCTGTTATGTCTTTGTGAGACTCATCCTATAGAATATAGACAACTCCCCTCTGTTATGTCTGTGTAGGACTCATCCTATAGAGTTATAGACAACTCCCCTCTGTTATGTCTGTGTGAGACTCATCCTATAGAGTATAGAGTATAGACAACTCCCCTCTGTATGTCTGTGTGAGACTCATCCTATAGAGTATAGAAAACTCCCCTCTGTATGTCTGTGTGAGACTCATCCTACATAGTATAGACAACTCCCCTCTGTTATGTCTGTGTGAGACTCATCCTATAGAGTATAGACAACTCCCCTCTGTTATGTCTGTGTGAGACTCATCCTATAGAGTATAGACAACTCCCCTCTGTTATGTCTGTGTGAGACTCATCCTATAGAGTATAGACAACTCCCCTCTGTTATGTCTGTGTGAGACTCATCCTATAGTGTATAGACAACTCCCCTCTGTTATGTCTGTGTGAGACTCATCCTATAGAGTGTAGATATCTCCCCTCTGTTATGTCTGTGTGAGACTCATCCTATAGAGTATAGACAACTCCACTCTGTTATGTATGTGTGAGACTCATCCTATAGAGTATAGAGTATAGACAACTCCCCTCTGTTATGTCTGTGTGAGACTCATCCTATAGAGTATAGACAACTCCCCTCAGTTATGTCTGTGTGAGACTCATCCTATAGAGTATAGAAAACTCCCCTCTGTTATGTCTGTGTGAGACTCATCCTATAGAGTATAGAAAACTCCCCTCTGTTATGTCTGTGTGAGACTCATCCTATAGAGTATAGAGTATAGACAACTCCCCATATGTTTTCTGTGTGAGACTCATCGTATAGAGTATAGAAAACTCACCTCTGTTATGTCTGTGTGAGTCTCATCCTATAGAGTATAGAATATACAACTCCCCCTCTGTTATTTCTTTGTGAGACTCATCCTATAGAGTATAGAGTATAGACAACTCCCCTCTATTATGTCTGTGTGAGACTCATCCTATAGAGTATAGACAACTCCCCTCTGTTATGTCTGTGTGAGACTCATCCTACAGAGTATAGAAAACTCCCCTCTGTTATGTCTGTGTGGGACTCATCCTATAGAGTATAGAGTATAGACATCTCCCCTCTGTTATGTCTGTGTGAGACTCATCCTATAGAGTATGGACAACTCCCCTCTGTTATGTCTGTGTGAGACTCATCCTATAGAGTATAGACAACTCCCCTCTGTTATGTCTGTGTGAGACTCATCCTATAGAGTATAGACAACTCCCCTCTGTTATTTCTGTGCGAAACTCATGCTATAGTGTATAGACAACTCCCCTCTGTTATGTCTGTGTGAGACTCATCCTATAGAGTATAGAGTATAGACAACTCCCCTCTGTTTTCTGTGTGAGACTCATCCTATAGAGTATAGACAACTCCCCTCTGTTATGTCTGTGTGAGACTCATCCTATAGAGTATAGACAACTCCCCTCTGTTATTTCTGTGCGAAACTCATCCTATAGGGTATAGACAACTCCCCTCTGTTATGTCTGTGTGAGACTCATCCTATAGAGTATAGAAAACTCAACTCTGTTATGTCTGTGTGAGTCTCATACTATAGAGTATAGAGTATAGACAACTCCCCTCTGTTATTTCTTTGTGAGACTCATCCTATAGAGTATAGAGAATAGACAACTCCCCTCTGTTATGTCTTTGTGAGACTCATCCTATAGAGTATAGAGAATAGACAACTCCCCTCTGTTATGTCTGTGTGAGACTCATCCTATAGAGTATAAACAACTCCCCTCTGTTATGTCTGTGTGGTACTCATCCTATAGAGTATAGACAACTCCCCTCTGTTATGTCTGTGTGAGACTCATCCTATAGTGTATAGACACCTCCCCTCTGTTATGTCTGTGTAAGACTCATCCTATAGAGTATAGACAACTCCCCTCTGTTATTTCTGTGTGAGACTCATCCTATAGAGTATAGACAACTCCCCTCTGTTATGTCTGTGTGAGACTCATCCTATAGAGTATAGACAACTCCCCTCTGTTATGTCTGTGTGAGACTCATCCTATAGAGTATAGACAACTCCCCTCTGTTATTTCTGTGCGAAACTCATGCTATAGTGTATAGACAACTCCCCTCTGTTATGTCTGTGTGAGACTCATCCTATAGAGTATAGAAAACTCAACTCTGTTATGTCTGTGTGAGTCTCATACTATAGAGTATAGAGTATAGACAACTCCCCTCTATTATTTCTGTGTGAGACTCATCCTATAGAGTATAGACAACTCCCCTCTGTTATTTCTTTGTGAGACTCATCCTATAGAGTATAGAGAATAGACAACTCCCCTCTGTTATGTCTGTGTGAGACTCATCCTATAGCGTATTGAGTATAGACAACTCCCCTCTGTTATGTCTGTATGGGACTCATCCTATAGAGTATAGAGTATAAACAACTCCCCTCTGTTATGTCTGTGTGGTACTCATCCTATAGAGTATAGACAACTCCCCTCTGTTATGTCTGTATGGGACTCATCCTATAGAGTATAGAGTATAAACAACTCCCCTCTGTTATGTCTGTGTGGTACTCATCCTATAGAGTATAGACAACTCCCCTCTGTTATGTCTGTGTGAGACTCATCCTATAGTGTATAGACAACTCCCCTCTGTTATGTCTGTGTGAGACTCATCCTATAGAGTATAGAGTATAGACAACTCCCCTCTGTTATGTCTGTGTGAGACTCATCCTACATAGTATAGACAACTCCCCTCTGTTAGGTGTGTGTGGGACTCATCCTATAGAGTATAGAGTATAGACAACTCCCCTCTGTTATGTCTGTGTCAAACTCATCCTATAGAGTATAGACAATTCCCATCTGTTTTCTGTGTGAGACTCATCCTATAGAGTATAGACAACTCCCCTCTGTTATGTCTTTGTGAGACTCATCCTATAGAATATAGACAACTCCCCTCTGTTATGTCTGTGTAGGACTCATCCTATAGAGTGTAGAGTATAGACAACTCCCCTCTGTTATGTCTGTGTGAGACTCATCCTATAGAGTATAGAGTATAGACAACTCCCCTCTATTATTTCTGTGGGAAACTCATCCTATAGAGTATAGACAATTCCCCTCTGTATGTCTGTGTGAGACTCATCCTACATAGTATAGACAACTCCCCTCTGTTATGTCTGTGTGGGACTCATCCTATAGAGTATAGACAACTCCCCCTCTGTTATGTCTGTGTGAGACTCATCCTATAGAGTATAGACAACTCCCCTCTGTTATGTCTGTGTGAGACTCATCCTATAGAGTATAGACAACTCCCCTCTGTTATGTCTGTGTGAGACTCATCCTATAGTGTATAGACAACTCCCCTCTGTTATGTCTGTGTGAGACTCATGCTATAGAGTGTAGATATCTCCCCTCTGTTATGTCTGTGTGAGACTCATCCTATAGAGAATAGAAAACTCCACTCTGTTATGTATGTGTGAGACTCATCCTATAGAGTATAGAGTATAGACAACTCCCCTCTGTTATGTCTGTGTGAGACTCATCCTATAGAGTATAGACAACTCCCCTCAGTTATGTCTGTGTGAGACTCATCCTATAGAGTATAGAAAACTCCCCTCAGTTATGTCTGTGTGAGACTCATCCTATAGAGTATAGAAAACTCCCCTCTGTTATGTCTGTGTGAGACTCATCCTATAGAGTATAGAGTATAGACAATTCCCATATGTTTTCTGTGTGAGACTCATCCTATAGAGTATAGACAACTCCCCTCTGTTATGTCTGTGTGAGACTCATCCTATAGAGTATAGACAACTCCCCTCTGTTATGTATGTGTGAGACTCATCCTATAGAGTATAGAGTATAGACAACTCCCCTCTGTTATGTCTGTGTGAGACTCATCCTATAGAGTATAGACAACTCCCCTCAGTTATGTCTGTGTGAGACTCATCCTATAGAGTATAGAAAACTCCCCTCTGTTATGTCTGTGTGAGACTCATCCTATAGAGTATAGAGTATAGACATCTCCCCTCTGTTATTTCTGTGTGAAACTCATCCTATAGAGTATGGACAACTCCCCTCTGTTATGTCTGTGTGAGGCTCATCCTATAGAGTATTGAGTATAGACAACTCCCCTCTGTTATGTCTGTGTGAGACTCATCCTATAGAGAATAGAAAACTCCACTCTGTTATGTATGTGTGAGACTAATCCTATAGAATATAGAGTATAGACAACTCCCCTCTGTTATGTCTGTGTGAGACTCATCCTATAGAGAATAGAAAACTCCACTCTGTTATGTATGTGTGAGACTCATCCTATAGAGTATAGACAACTCCCCTCTGTTATGTCTGTGTGAGACTCAACCTATAGTGTATATACAACTCCCTCTGTTATGTCTGTGTGAGACTCATCCTATAGTGTATAGACAACTCCCCTCTGTTATGTCTGTGTGAGACTCATCCTATAGAGTATAGAGTATAGACAACTCCCCTCTGTTAGGTCTGTGTGAGACTCATCCTATAGAGTATAGAGTATAGACAACTCCCCTCTGTTATGTCTGTGTGAGACTCATCCTATAGAGTGTATATATCTCCCCTCTGTTATGTCTGTGTGAGACTCATCCTATAGAGAATAGAAAACTCAACTCTGTTATTTCTGTGTGAAAATCATCCTATAGAGTATAGAGTATAGACAACTCCCCTCTGTTATTTCTGTGTGAGACTCATCCTATAGAGTATAGACAACTCCCCTCTGTTATGTATGTTTGAGACTCATCCTATAGAGTATAGACATCTCCCCTCTGTTATGTCTGTGTGAGACTCATCCTATAGAGTATAGAGTATAGACAATTCCCATCTGTTTTCTGTGTGAGACTCATCCTATAGAGTATAGACAACTCCCCTCTGTTATGTCTGTGTGAGACTCATCCTATAGAGTATAGAGTATAGACAATTCCCATCTGTTATGTATGTGTGAGACTCATCCTATAGAGTATAGACAACTCCCCTCTGTTATGTCTGTGTGAGACTCATCCTATAGAGTATAGAGTATAGACAACTCCCCTCTGTTATGTCTGTGTGAGGCTCATCCTATAGAGTATAGACAACTCCCCTCTGTTATGTCTGTGTGAGACTCATCCTATAGAGTATAGAAAACTCCCCTCTGTTAAGTCTGTGTGAGACTCATCCTATAGAATATAGAGTATAGACAACTCCCCTCTGTTATTTCTGTGTGAAACTCATCCTATTAAGTATAGAGTATAGACATCTCCCCTCTGTATGTCTGTGTGAGACTCATCCTATAGAGTATAGACAACTCCCCTCTATTATGTCTGTGTGAGACTCATCCTATAGAGTATAGAGTCAACTCCCTCTGTTATGTCTGTGTGAGACTCATCCTATAGCATATTGAGTATAGACAATTCCCCTCTGTTATGTCTGTGTGAGACTCATCCTATAGAATATAGAGTATGGCCAATTCCCATCTGTTTTCTGTGTGAGACTCATCCTATAGAGTATAGACAACTCCCCTCTGTTATGTCTGTGTGAGACTCATCCTATAGAGTATAGAGTATAGACATCTCCCCTCTGTATGTCTGTGTGAGACTCATCCTATAGAGTATAGACAACTCCCCTCTATTATGTCTGTGTGAGACTCATCCTATAGAGTATAGAGAATAGACAACTCCCCTCTGTTATGTCTGTGTGAGACTCATCCTATAGCATATTGAGTATAGACAATTCCCCTCTGTTATGTCTGTGTGAGACTCATCCTATAGAATATAGAGTATGGCCAATTCCCATCTGTTTTCTGTGTGAGACTCATCCTATAGAGTATAGACAACTCCCCTCTGTTATGTCTGTGTGGGACTAATCCTATAGAGTATAGACAACTCCCCTCTGTTATGTCTGTGTGAGACTCATCCTACATAGTATAGACAACTCCCCTCTGTTATGTCTGTGTGGGACTCATCCTATAGAGTATAGACAACTCCCCTCTGTTATGTCTGTGTGGGACTCATCCTATAGAGTATAGACAACTCCCCTCTGTTATGTCTGTGTGAGACTCAACCTATAGTGTATATACAACTCCCTCTGTTATGTCTGTGTGAGACTCATCCTATAGTGTATAGACAACTCCCCTCTGTTATGTCTGTGTGAGACTCATCCTATAGAGTATAGAGTATAGACAACTCCCCTCTGTTAGGTCTGTGTGAGACTCATCCTATAGAGTATAGAGTATAGACAACTCCCCTCTGTTATGTCTGTGTGAGACTCATCCTATAGAGTGTATATATCTCCCCTCTGTTATGTCTGTGTGAGACTCATCCTATAGAGAATAGAAAACTCAACTCTGTTATTTCTGTGTGAAAATCATCCTATAGAGTATAGAGTATAGACAACTCCCCTCTGTTATTTCTGTGTGAGACTCATCCTATAGAGTATAGAGTATAGACAACTCCCCTCTGTTATTTCTGTGTGAGACTCATCCTATAGAGTATAGACAACTCCCCTCTGTTATGTATGTTTGAGACTCATCCTATAGAGTATAGACATCTCCCCTCTGTTATGTCTGTGTGAGACTCATCCTTTAGAGTATAGAGTATAGACAATTCCCATCTGTTTTCTGTGTGAGACTCATCCTATAGAGTATAGACAACTCCCCTCTGTTATGTCTGTGTGAGACTCATCCTATAGAGTATAGAGTATAGACAATTCCCATCTGTTATGTATGTGTGAGACTCATCCTATAGAGTATAGACAACTCCCCTCTGTTATGTCTGTGTGAGACTCATCCTATAGAGTATAGAGTATAGACAACTCCCCTCTGTTATGTCTGTGTGAGGCTCATCCTATAGAGTATAGACAACTCCCCTCTGTTATGTCTGTGTGAGACTCATCCTATAGAGTATAGAAAACTCCCCTCTGTTATGTCTGTGTGAGACTCATCCTATAGAATATAGAGTATAGACAACTCCCCTCTGTTATTTCTGTGTGAAACTCATCCTATAGAGTATAGAGTATAGACATCTCCCCTCTGTATGTCTGTGTGAGACTCATCCTATAGAGTATAGACAACTCCCCTCTATTATGTCTGTGTGAGACTCATCCTATAGAGTATAGAGAATAGACAACTCCCCTCTGTTATGTCTGTGTGAGACTCATCCTATAGCATATTGAGTATAGACAATTCCCCTCTGTTATGTCTGTGTGAGACTCATCCTATAGAATATAGAGTATGGCCAATTCCCATCTGTTTTCTGTGTGAGACTCATCCTATAGAGTATAGACAACTCCCTCTGTTATGTCTGTGTGAGACTCATCCTATAGAGTATAGAGTATAGACATCTCCCCTCTGTATGTCTGTGTGAGACTCATCCTATAGAGTATAGACAACTCCCCTCTATTATGTCTGTGTGAGACTCATCCTATAGAGTATAGACAACTCCCCTCTGTTATGTCTGTGTGAGACTCATCCTATAGCATATTGAGTATAGACAATTCCCCTCTGTTATGTCTGTGTGAGACTCATCCTATAGAATATAGAGTATGGCCAATTCCCATCTGTTTTCTGTGTGAGACTCATCCTATAGAGTATAGACAACTCCCCTCTGTTATGTCTGTGTGGGACTAATCCTATAGAGTATAGACAACTCCCCTCTGTTATGTCTGTGTGAGACTCATCCTACATAGTATAGACAACTCCCCTCTGTTATGTCTGTGTGGGACTCATCCTATAGAGTATAGACAACTCCCCTCTGTTATGTCTGTGTGAGACTCATCCTATAGAGTATAGAGTATAAACAACTCCCCTCTGTTATGTCTGTGTGAAACTCATCCTATAGAGTATAGACAACTCCCCTCTGTTATGTCTGTGTGAGACTCATCCTATAGAGTATAGAGTATAGACAACCCCCCTCTGTTATGTCTGTGTGAGACTCATCCTATAGAGTATAGAGTATAGACAACTCCCCTCTATTATTTCTGTGTGAAACTCATCCTATAGAGTATAGACAACTCCCCTCTGTATATCTGTGTGAGACTCATCCTACATAGTATAGACAACCCCCCTCTGTTATGTCTGTGTGAGACTCATCCTATAGAGTATAGACAACTCCCCTCTGTTAAGTCTGTGTGAGACTCATCCTATAGAGTATAGACAACTCCCCTCTGTTATGTCTGTGTGAGACTCATCCTATAGAGTATAGAGTATAGACAACTCCCCTCTGTTAGGTCTGTGTGAGACTCATCCTATAGAGTATAGAGTATAGACAACTCCCCTCTATTATTTCTGTGTGAAACTCATCCTATAGAGTATAGACAACTCCCCTCTGTTATGTCTGTGTGAGACTCATCCTATTGAGTATAGACAACTCCCCTCTGTTATGTCTGTGTGAGACTCATCCTATAGAGTATAGACAACTCCCCTCTGTTATGTCTGTGTGAGACTCATCCTATAGAGTATAGAGTATAGACAACTACCCTCTGTTATGTCTGTGTGAGACTCATCCTATAGAGTGTAGATATATCCCCTCTGTTATGTCTGTGTGAGACTCATCCTATAGAGTATAGACAACTCCCCTCTGTTATGTCTGTGTGAGACTCATCCTATAGAGTATAGAGTATAGACAACTCCCCTCTGTTATGTCTGTGTGAGACTCATCCTATAGAGTATAGAGTATAGACAACTCCCCTCTGTTATTTCTGTGTGAGACTCATCCTATAGAGTATAGACAACTCCTCTCTGTTATGTCTGTGTGAGACTCATCCTATAGAGTATATACAACTCCCCTCTGTTATGTCTGTGTGAGACTCATCCTATAGTGTATAGACAACTCCCCTCTGTTATGTCTGTGTGAGACTCATCCTATAGAGTGTAGATATATCCCCTCTGTTATGTCTGTGTGAGACTCATCCTATAGAGTATAGAGTATAGACAACTCCCCTCTGCTATGTCTGTGTGAGACTCATCCTATAGTATATATACAACTCCCCTCTGTTATGTCTGTGTGAGACTCATCCTATAGTGTATAGACAACTCCCCTCTGTTATGTCTGTGTGAGACTCATCCTATAGAGTATAGAGTATAGACAACTACCCTCTGTTATGTCTGTGTGAGACTCATCCTATAGAGTGTAGATATATCCCCTCTGTTATGTCTGTGTGAGACTCATCCTATAGAGTATAGACAACTCCCCTCTGTTATGTCTGTGTGAGACTCATCCTATAGAGTATAGACAACTCCCCTCTGTTATGTCTGTGTGAGACTCATCCTATAGAGTATAGAGTATAGACAACTCCCCTCTGTTATTTCTGTGTGAGACTCATCCTATAGAGTATAGACAACTCCCCTCTGTTATGTATGTTTGAGACTCATCCTATAGAGTATAGACAACTCCCCTCTGTTATGTCTGTGTGAGACTCATCCTATAGAGTATAGAGTATAGACAATTCCCATCTGTTTTCTGTGTGAGACTCATCCTATAGAGTATAGACAACTCCACTCAGTTATGTCTGTGTGAGACTCATCCTATAGAGTATAGAAAACTCCCCTCTGTTATGTCTGTGTGAGACTCATCCTATAGAGTATAGAGTATAGACATCTCCCCTCTGTTATTTCTGTGTGAAACTCATCCTATAGAGTATAGACAACTCCCCTCTGTTATGTATGTGTGAGACTCATCCTATAGAGTATAGACAACTCCCCTCTGTTATTTCTGTGTGAGACTCATCCTATAGAGTATAGACAACTCCCCTCTGTTATGTATGTGTGAGACTCATCCTATAGAGTATAGACAACTCCCCTCTGTTATGTCTGTGTGAGACTCATCCTATAGAGTATAGAGTATAGACATTTCCCATCTGTTTTCTGTGTGATACTCATCCTATAGAGTATAGACAACTCCCCTCAGTTATGTCTGTGTGAGACTCATCCTATAGAGTATAGACAACTCCCCTCTGTTATGTCTGTGTGAGACTCATCCTATAGAGTATAGATTATAGACATCTCCCCTCTGTATGTCTGTGTGAGACTCATCCTATAGAGTATAGACAACTCCCCTCTGTTATTTCTTTGTGAGACTCATCCTATAGTGTATAGACAACTCCCCTCTGTTATGTCTGTGTGAGACTCATCCTATAGAGTATAGAGTATAGACAACTCCCCTCTGTTATTTCTGTGTGAGACTCATCCTATAGAGTATAGACAACTCCCCTCTGTTATGTATGTTTGAGACTCATCCTATAGAGTATAGACAACTCCCCTCTGTTATGTCTGTGTGAGACTCATCCTATAGAGTATAGAGTATAGACAATTCCCATCTGTTTTCTGTGTGAGACTCATCCTATAGAGTATAGATATATCCCCTCTGTTATGTCTGTGTGAGACTCATCCTATAGAGTATAGACAACTCCCCTCTGTTATGTCTGTGTGAGACTAATCCTATAGAACATAGAGTATAGACAACTCCCCTCTGTTATGTCTGTGTGAGACTCATCCTATAGAGAATAAAAAACTCCACTCTGTTATGTATGTGTGAGACTCATCCTATAGAGTATAGAAAACTCAACTCTGTTATGTCTGTGTGGGACTCATCCTATAGAGTATAGAGTATAGACAACTCCCCTCTATTATTTATGTGTGGGACTCATCCTATAGAGTATAGACAACTCCCCTCTGTTATGTCTGTGTGAGACTCATCCTATAGAGTATAGACAACTCCCCTCTGTTATGTCTGTGTGAGACTCATCCTATAGAGTATAGACAACTCCCCTCTGTTATGTCTGTGTGAGACTCATCCTATAGTGTATAGACAACTCCCCTCTGTTATGTCTGTGTGAGACTCATCCTATAGAGTATAGAGTATAGACAACTCCCCTCTGTTATGTCTGTGTGAGACTCATCCTATAGAGTATAGAGTATAGACAACTCCCCTCTGTTATGTCTGTGTGAGACTCATCCTATAGAGTATAGAGTATAGTAAACTCCCCTCTGTTATGTCTGTGTGAGACTCATCCTATAGAGTATAGAGTATAGACAACTCCCCTCTGTTATTTCTGTGTGAGACTCATCCTATAGAGTATAGACAACTCCCCTCTGTTATGTATGTTTGAGACTCATCCTATAGAGTATAGACAACTCCCCTCTGTTATGTCTGTGTGAGACTCATCCTATAGAGTATAGAGTATAGACAATTCCCATCTGTTTTATGTGTGAGACTCATCCTATAGAGTATAGACAACTCCACTCAGTTATGTCTGTGTGAGACTCATCCTATAGAGTATAGAAAACTCCCCTCTGTTATGTCTGTGTGAGACTCATCCTATAGAGTATAGAGTATAGACATCTCCCCTCTGTTATTTCTGTGTGAAACTCATCCTATAGAGTATAGACAACTCCCCTCTGTTATGTATGTGTGAGACTCATCCTATAGAGTATAGACAACTCCCCTCTGTTATTTCTGTGTGAGACTCATCCTATAGAGTATAGACAACTCCCCTCTGTTATGTCTGTGTGAGACTCATCCTATAGAGTATAGAGTATAGACATTTCCCATCTGTTTTCTGTGTGAGACTCATCCTATAGAGTATAGACAACTCCCCTCAGTTATGTCTGTGTGAGACTCATCCTATAGAGTATAGACAACTCCCCTCTGTTATGTCTGTGTGAGACTCATCCTATAGAGTATAGATTATAGACATCTCCCCTCTGTATGTCTGTGTGAGACTCATCCTATAGAGTATAGACAACTCCCCTCTGTTATTTCTTTGTGAGACTCATCCTATAGAGTATAGAGAATAGACAACTCCCCTCTGTTATGTCTGTGTGAGACTCATCCTATAGCATATTGAGTATAGACAACTCCCCTCTGTTATGTCTGTGTGAGACTCATCCTATAGAATATAGAGTATGGCCAATTCCCATCTGTTTTCTGTGTGAGACTCATCCTATAGAGTATAGACAACTCCCCTCTGTTATGTCTGTGTGAGACTCATCCTATAGAGTATAGAGTATAGACAACTCCCCTCTATTATTTCTGTGTGAGACTCATCCTATAGAGTATAGACAACTCCCCTCTGTATATCTGTGTGAGACTCATCCTACATAGTATAGACAACTCCCCTCTGTTATGTCTGTGTGGGACTCATCCTATAGAGTATAGACAACTCCCCTCTGTTATGTCTGTGTGAGACTCATCCTATAGAGTATAGACAACTCCTCTCTGTTATGTCTGTGTGAGACTCATCCTATAGAGTATAGACAACTCCCCTCTGTTATGTCTGTGTGGGACTCATCCTATAGACTATAGAGTATAGACAACTCCCCTCTGTTAGGTCTGTGTGAGACTCATCCTATAGAGTATAGAGTATAGACAACTCCCCTCTGTTATGTCTGTGTGAGACTCATCCTATAGTATATATACAACTCCCCTCTGTTATGTCTGTGTGAGACTCATCCTATAGTGTATAGACAACTCCCCTCTGTTATGTCTGTGTGAGACTCATCCTATAGAGTATAGAGTATAGACAACTCCCCTCTGTTATGTCTGTGTGAGACTCATCCTATAGAGTGTAGATATCTCCCCTCTGTTATGTCTGTGTGAGACTCATCCTATAGAGTATAGACAACTCCCCTCTGTTATGTCTGTGTGAGACTAATCCTATAGAATATAGAGTATAGACAACTCCCCTCTGTTATGTCTGTGTGAGACTCATCCTTTAGAGAATAGAAAACTCCACTCTGTTATGTATGTGTGAGACTCATCCTATAGAGTATAGACAACTCCCCTCTGTTATGTCTGTGTGAGACTCATCCTATAGAGAATAGAAAACTCAACTCTGTTATGTCTGTGTGAAAATCATCCTATAGAGTATAGAGTATAGACAACTCCCCTCTGTTAGGTCTGTGTGGGACTCATCCTATAGCGTATTGAGTATAGACAACTCCCCTCTGTTATGTCTGTGTGAGACTCATCCTATAGAGTATAGAGTATAGACAACTCCCCTCTGTTATTTCTGTGTGAGACTCATCCTATAGAGTATAGACAACTCCCCTCTGTTATGTATGTTTGAGACTCATCCTATAGAGTATAGACAACTCCCCTCTGTTATGTCTGTGTGAGACTCATCCTATAGAGTATAGAGTATAGACAACTCCCCTCTGTTAGGTCTGTGTGAGACTCATCCTATAGAGTATAGAGTATAGACAACTCCCCTCTGTTATGTCTGTGTGAGACTCATCCTATAGAGTATAGAGTATAGTAAACTCCCCTCTGTTATGTCTGTGTGAGACTCATCCTATAGAGTATAGAGTATAGACAACTCCCCTCTGTTATTTCTGTGTGAGACTCATCCTATAGAGTATGGACAACTCCCCTCTGTTATGTCTGTGTGAGACTCATCCTATAGAGTATAGACAACTCCTCTCTGTTATGTCTGTGTGAGACTCATCCTATAGAGTATAGAGTATAGACAATTCCCATCTGTTTTCTGTGTGAGACTCATCCTATAGAGTATAGACAACTCCCCTCAGTTATGTCTTTGTGAGACTCATCCTATAGAGTATAGAAAACTCCCCTCTGTTATGTCTGTGTGAGACTCATCCTATAGAGTATAGAGTATAGACATCTCCCCTCTGTTATTTCTGTGTGAAACTCATCCTATAGAGTATAGACAACTCCCCTCTGTTATGTCTGTGTGAGACTCATCCTATAGAGTATAGAGTATAGACAATTCCCATCTCTTTTCTGTGTGAGACTCATCCTATAGAGTATAGACAACTCCCCTCAGTTATGTCTTTGTGAGACTCATCCTATAGAGTATAGAAAACTCCCCTCTGTTATGTCTGTGTGAGACTCATCCTATAGAGTATAGAGTATAGACATCTCCCCTCTGTTATGTCTGTGTGAGACTCATCCTATAGAGTATAGACAACTCCCCTCTGTTATGTCTGTGTGAGACTCATCCTATAGAGTATAGAGTATAGACAACTCCCATCTGTTTTCTGTGTGAGACTCATCCTATAGAGTATAGACAACTCCCCTCAGTTATGTCTGTGTGAGACTCATCCTATAGAGTATAGACAACTCCCCTCTGTTATGTCTGTGTGAGACTCATCCTATAGAATATAGAGTATAGGCAACTCCCCTCTGTTATTTCTGTGTGAAACTCATCCTATAGAGTATAGACAACTCCCCTCTGTTATGTCTGTGTGAGACTCATCCTATAGAATATAGAGTATAGACAACTCCCCTCTGTTATGTCTGTGTGAGACTCATCCTATAGAGAATAGACAACTCCACTCTGTTATGTATGTGTGAGACTCATCCTATAGAGTATAGAAAACTCAACTCTGTTATGTCTGTGTGGGACTCATCCTATAGAGTATAGAGTATAGACAACTCCCCTCTATTATTTCTGTGTGGGACTCATCCTATAGAGTATAGACAACTCCCCTCTGTTATGTCTGTGTGAGACTAATCCTATAGAATATAGAGTATAGACAACTCCCCTCTATTATTTCTGTGTGAAACTCATCCTATAGAGTATAGACAACTCCCCTCTGTATATCTGTGTGAGACTCATCCTACATAGTATAGACAACTCCCCTCTGTTATGTCTGTGTGGGACTCATCCTATAGAGTATAGACAACTCCCCTCTGTTATGTCTGTGTGAGACTCATCCTATAGAGTATAGACAACTCCTCTCTGTTATGTCTGTGTGAGACTCATCCTATAGAGTATAGACAACTCCCCTCTGTTATGTCTGTGTGGGACTCATCCTATAGACTATAGAGTATAGACAACTCCCCTCTGTTAGGTCTGTGTGAGACTCATCCTATAGAGTATAGAGTATAGACAACTCCCCTCTGTTATGTCTGTGTGAGACTCATCCTATAGTATATATACAACTCCCCTCTGTTATGTCTGTGTGAGACTCATCCTATAGTGTATAGACAACTCCCCTCTGTTATGTCTGTGTGAGACTCATCCTATAGAGTATAGAGTATAGACAACTCCCCTCTGTTATGTCTGTGTGAGACTCATCCTATAGAGTGTAGATATCTCCCCTCTGTTATGTCTGTGTGAGACTCATCCTATAGAGTATAGACAACTCCCCTCTGTTATGTCTGTGTGAGACTAATCCTATAGAATATAGAGTATAGACAACTCCCCTCTGTTATGTCTGTGTGAGACTCATCCTTTAGAGTATAGACAACTCCACTCTGTTATGTCTGTGTGAGACTCATCCTATAGAGTATAGACAACTCCCCTCTGTTATGTCTGTGTGAGACTCATCCTATAGAGAATAGACAACTCAACTCTGTTATGTCTGTGTGAAAATCATCCTATAGAGTATAGAGTATAGACAACTCCCCTCTGTTAGGTCTGTGTGGGACTCATCCTATAGCGTATTGAGTATAGACAACTCCCCTCTGTTATGTCTGTGTGAGACTCATCCTATAGAGTATAGAGTATAGACAACTCCCCTCTGTTATTTCTGTGTGAGACTCATCCTATAGAGTATAGACAACTCCCCTCTGTTATGTCTGTTTGAGACTCATCCTATAGAGTATAGACAACTCCCCTCTGTTATGTCTGTGTGAGACTCATCCTATAGAGTATAGAGTATAGACAACTCCCCTCTGTTAGGTCTGTCTGAGACTCATCCTATAGAGTATAGAGTATAGACAACTCCCCTCTGTTATGTCTGTGTGAGACTCATCCTATAGAGTATAGAGTATAGTAAACTCCCCTCTGTTATGTCTGTGTGAGACTCATCCTATAGAGTATAGAGTATAGACAACTCCCCTCTGTTATTTCTGTGTGAGACTCATCCTATAGAGTATGGACAACTCCCCTCTGTTATGTATGTTTGAGACTCATCCTATAGAGTATAGACAACTCCTCTCTGTTATGTCTGTGTGAGACTCATCCTATAGAGTATAGAGTATAGACAATTCCCATCTGTTTTCTGTGTGAGACTCATCCTATAGAGTATAGACAACTCCCCTCAGTTATGTCTTTGTGAGACTCATCCTATAGAGTATAGAAAACTCCCCTCTGTTATGTCTGTGTGAGACTCATCCTATAGAGTATAGAGTATAGACATCTCCCCTCTGTTATTTCTGTGTGAAACTCATCCTATAGAGTATAGACAACTCCCCTCTGTTATGTCTGTGTGAGACTCATCCTATAGAGTATAGAGTATAGACAATTCCCATCTGTTTTCTGTGTGAGACTCATCCTATAGAGTATAGACAACTCCCCTCAGTTATGTCTTTGTGAGACTCATCCTATAGAGTATAGAAAACTCCCCTCTGTTATGTCTGTGTGAGACTCATCCTATAGAGTATAGAGTATAGACATCTCCCCTCTGTTATTTCTGTGTGAAACTCATCCTATAGAGTATAGACAACTCCCCTCTGTTATGTCTGTGTGAGACTCATCCTATAGAGTATAGAGTATAGACAATTCCCATCTGTTTTCTGTGTGATACTCATCCTATAGAGTATAGACAACTCCCCTCAGTTATGTCTGTGTGAGACTCATCCTATAGAGTATAGACAACTCCCCTCTGTTATATCTGTGTGAGACTCATCCTATAGAATATAGAGTATAGGCAACTCCCCTCTGTTATTTCTGTGTGAAACTCATCCTATAGAGTATAGACAACTCCCCTCTGTTATGTCTGTGTGAGACTAATCCTATAGAATATAGAGTATAGACAACTCCCCTCTGTTATGTATGTGTGAGACTCATCCTATAGAGAATAGAAAACTCCACTCTGTTATGTATGTGTGAGACTCATCCTATAGAGTATAGAAAACTCAACTCTGTTATGTCTGTGTGGGACTCATCCTATAGAGTATAGAGTATAGACAACTCCCCTCTATTATTTCTGTGTGGGACTCATCCTATAGAGTATAGACAACTCCCCTCTGTTATGTCTGTGTGAGACTAATCCTATAGAATATAGAGTATAGACAACTCCCCTCTGTTATGTCTGTGTGAGACTCATCCTATAGAGTATAGATAACTCCCCTCTGTTTTGTCTGTGTGAGACTCATCCTATAGAGTATAGACAACTCCCCTCTGTTATGTCTGTGTGAGACTCATCCTATAGTGTATAGACAACTCCCCTCTGTTATGTCTGTGTGAGACTCATCCTATAGAGTATAGAGTATAGACAACTCCCCTCTGTTAGGTCTGTGTGAGACTCATCCTATAGAGTATATGTATAGACAACTCCCCTCTGTTATGTCTGTGTGAGACTCATCCTATAGAGTGTATATATCTCCCCTCTGTTATGTCTGTGTGAGACTCATCCTATAGAGAATAGAAAACTCAACTCTGTTATTTCTGTGTGAAAATCATCCTATAGAGTATAGAGTATAGACAACTCCCCTCTGTTAGGTCTGTGTGAGACTCATCCTATAGAGTATAGTAAACTCCCCTCTGTTATGTCTGTGTGAGACTCATCCTATAGAGTATAGAGTATAGACAACCCCCCTCTGTTATTTCTGTGTGAGACTCATCCTATAGAGTATAGAGTATAGACAACTCCCCTCTGTTATGTATGTTTGAGACTCATCCTATAGAGTATAGACATCTCCCCTCTGTTATGTCTGTGTGAGACTCATCCTATAGAGTATAGAGTATAGACAACTCCCCTCTGTTATGTCTGTGTGAGGCTCATCCTATAGAGTATAGACAACTCCCCTCTGTTATGTCTGTGTGAGACTCATCCTATAGAGTATAGACAACTCCCCTCTGTTAAGTCTGTGTGAGACTCATCCTATAGAATATAGAGTATAGACAACTCCCCTCTGTTATTTCTGTGTGAAACTCATCCTATAGAGTATAGACAACTCCCCTCTGTTATGTCTGTGTGAGACTCATCCTATAGAGTATAGAGTATAGACATCTCCCCTCTGTATGTCTGTGTGAGACTCATCCTATAGAGTATAGACAACTCCCCTCTATTATGTCTGTGTGAGACTCATCCTATAGAGTATAGAGAATAGACAACTCCCCTCTGTTATGTCTGTGTGAGACTCATCCTATAGCATATTGAGTATAGACAATTCCCCTCTGTTATGTCTGTGTGAGACTCATCCTATAGAATATAGAGTATGCCAATTCCCATCTGTTTTCTGTGTGAGACTCATCCTATAGAGTATAGACAACTCCCCTCTGTTATGTCTGTGTGGGACTCATCCTATAGAGTATAGAGTATAGACAACTCCCCTCTATTATTTCTGTGTGAAACTCATCCTATAGAGTATAGACAACTCCCCTCTGTATGTCTGTGTGAGACTCATCCTACATAGTATAGACAACTCCCCTCTGTTATGTCTGTGTGGGACTCATCCTATAGAGTATAGACAACTCCCCTCTGTTATGTCTGTGTGAGACTCATCCTATAGAGTATAGACAACTCCTCTCTGTTATGTCTGTGTGAGACTCATCCTATAGAGTATAGACAACTCCCCTCTGTTATGTCTGTGTGAGACTCATCCTATAGTATATATACAACTCCCCTCTGTTATGTCTGTGTGAGACTCATCCTATAGTGTATAGACAACTCCCCTCTGTTATGTCTGTGTGAGACTCATCCTATAGAGTATAGAGTATAGACAACTCCCCTCTGTTAGGTCTGTGTGAGACTCATCCTATAGAGTATAGAGTATAGACAACTCCCCTCTATTATTTCTGTGTGAAACTCATCCTATAGAGTATAGACAACTCCCCTCTGTATGTCTGTGTGAGACTCATCCTACATAGTATAGACAACTCCCCTAAGTTATGTCTGTGTGGGACTCATCCTATAGAGTATAGACAACTCCCCTCTGTTATGTCTGTGTGAGACTCATCCTATTGAGTATAGACAACTCCCCTCTGTTATGTCTGTGTGAGACTCATCCTATAGAGTATAGACAACTCCTCTCTGTTATGTCTGTGTGAGACTCATCCTATAGAGTATAGACAACTCCCCTCTGTTATGTCTGTGTGAGACTCATCCTATAGTGTATAGACAACTCCCCTCTGTTATGTCTGTGTGAGACTCATCCTATAGAGTATAGAGTATAGACAACTCCCCTCTGTTATGTCTGTGTGAGACTCATCCTATAGAGTGTAGATATATCCCCTCTGTTATGTCTGTGTGAGACTCATCCTATAGAGTATAGACAACTCCCCTCTGTTATGTCTGTGTGAGACTAATCCTATAGAATATAGAGTATAGACAACTCCCCTCTGTTATGTCTGTGTGAGACTCATCCTATAGAGAATAGAAAACTCCACTCTGTTATGTATGTGTGAGACTCATCCTATAGAGTATAGAAAACTCAACTCTGTTATGTCTGTGTGAGACTCATCCTATAGAGTATAGAGTATAGACAACTCCCCTCTATTATTTCTGTGTGGGACTCATCCTATAGAGTATAGACAACTCCCCTCTGTTATGTCTGTGTGAGACTAATCCTATAGAATATAGAGTATAGACAACTCCCCTCTGTTATGTCTGTGTGAGACTCATCCTATAGAGTATAGATAACTCCCCTCTGTTTTGTCTGTGTGAGACTCATCCTATAGAGTATAGACAACTCCCCTCTGTTATGTCTGTGTGAGACTCATCCTATAGTGTATAGACAACTCCCCTCTGTTATGTCTGTGTGAGACTCATCCTATAGAGTATAGAGTATAGACAACTCCCCTCTGTTAGGTCTGTGTGAGACTCATCCTATAGAGTATATAGTATAGACAACTCCCCTCTGTTATGTCTGTGTGAGACTCATCCTATAGAGTGTATATATCTCCCCTCTGTTATGTCTGTGTGAGACTCATCCTATAGAGAATAGAAAACTCAACTCTGTTATTTCTGTGTGAAAATCATCCTATAGAGTATAGAGTATAGACAACTCCCCTCTGATAGGTCTGTGTGAGACTCATCCTATAGAGTATAGTAAACTCCCCTCTGTTATGTCTGTGTGAGACTCATCCTATAGAGTATAGAGTATAGACAACTCCCCTCTGTTATTTCTGTGTGAGACTCATCCTATAGAGTATAGACAACTCCCCTCTGTTATGTATGTTTGAGACTCATCCTATAGAGTATAGACATCTCCCCTCTGTTATGTCTGTGTGAGACTCATCCTATAGAGTATAGAGTATAGACAACTCCCCTCTGTTATGTCTGTGTGAGGCTCATCCTATAGAGTATAGACAACTCCCCTCTGTTATGTCTGTGTGAGACTCATCCTATAGAGTATAGACAACTCCCCTCTGTTAAGTCTGTGTGAGACTCATCCTATAGAATATAGAGTATAGACAACTCCCCTCTGTTATTTCTGTGTGAGACTCATCCTATAGAGTATAGACAACTCCCCTCTGTTATGTCTGTGTGAGACTCATCCTATAGAGTATAGAGTATAGACATCTCCCCTCTGTATGTCTGTGTGAGACTCATCCTATAGAGTATAGACAACTCCCCTCTATTATGTCTGTGTGAGACTCATCCTATAGAGTATAGAGAATAGACAACTCCCCTCTGTTATGTCTGTGTGAGACTCATCCTATAGCATATTGAGTATAGACAATTCCCCTCTGTTATGTCTGTGTGAGACTCATCCTATAGAATATAGAGTATGGCCAATTCCCATCTGTTTTCTGTGTGAGACTCATCCTATAGAGTATAGACAACTCCCCTCTGTTATGTCTTTGTGGGACTCATCCTATAGAGTATAGAGTATAGACAACTCCCCTCTATTATTTCTGTGTGAAACTCATCCTATAGAGTATAGACAACTCCCCTCTGTATATCTGTGTGAGACTCATCCTACATAGTATAGACAACTCCCCTCTGTTATGTCTGTGTGGGACTCATCCTATAGAGTATAGACAACTCCCCTCTGTTATGTCTGTGTGAGACTCATCCTATAGAGTATAGACAACTCCTCTCTGTTATGTCTGTGTGAGACTCATCCTATAGAGTATAGACAACTCCCCTCTGTTATGTCTGTGTGAGACTCATCCTATAGTATATATACAACTCCCCTCTGTTATGTCTGTGTGAGACTCATCCTATAGTGTATAGACAACTCCCCTCTGTTATGTCTGTGTGAGACTCATCCTATAGAGTATAGAGTATAGACAACTCCCCTCTGTTAGGTCTGTGTGAGACTCATCCTATAGAGTATAGAGTATAGACAACTCCCCTCTATTATTTCTGTGTGAAACTCATCCTATAGAGTATAGACAACTCCCCTCTGTATATCTGTGTGAGACTCATCCTACATAGTATAAACAACTCCCCTAAGTTATGTCTGTGTGGGACTCATCCTATAGAGTATAGACAACTCCCCTCTGTTATGTCTGTGTGAGACTCATCCTATAGAGTATAGACAACTCCCCTCTGTTATGTCTGTGTGAGACTCATCCTATAGAGTATAGACAACTCCTCTCTGTTATGTCTGTGTGAGACTCATCCTATAGAGTATAGACAACTCCCCTCTGTTATGTCTGTGTGAGACTCATCCTATAGTGTATAGACAACTCCCCTCTGTTATGTCTGTGTGAGACTCATCCTATAGAGTATAGAGTATAGACAACTCCCCTCTGTTATGTCTGTGTGAGACTGATCCTATAGAGTGTAGATATATCCCCTCTGTTATGTCTGTGTGAGACTCATCCTATAGAGTATAGACAACTCCCCTCTGTTATGTCTGTGTGAGACTAATCCTATAGAATATAGAGTATAGACAACTCCCCTCTGTTATGTCTGTGTGAGACTCATCCTATAGAGAATAGAAAACTCCACTCTGTTATGTATGTGTGAGACTCATCCTATAGAGTATAGACAACTCCACTCTGTTATGTCTGTGTGGGACTCATCCTATAGAGTATAGAGTATAGACAACTCCCCTCTATTATTTATGTGTGGGACTCATCCTATAGAGTATAGACAACTCCCCTCTGTTATGTCTGTGTGAGACTCATCCTATAGAGTATAGAAAACTCAACTCTGTTATGTCTGTGTGGGACTCATCCTATAGAGTATAGAGTATAGACAACTCCCCTCTATTATTTATGTGTGGGACTCATCCTATAGAGTATAGACAACTCCCCTCTGTTATGTCTGTGTGAGACTCATCCTATAGAGTATAGACAACTCCCCTCTGTTATGTCTGTGTGAGACTCATCCTATAGAGTATAGACAACTCCCCTCTGTTATGTCTGTGTGAGACTCATCCTATAGTGTTACACAACTCCCCTCTGTTATGTCTGTGTGAGACTCATCCTATAGAGTATAGAGTATAGACAACTCCCCTCTGTTAGGTCTGTGTGAGACTCATCCTATAGAGTATAGAGTATAGACAACTCCCCTCTGTTATGTCTGTGTGAGACTCATCCTATAGAGTGTAGATATCTCCCCTCTGTTATGTCTGCGTGAGACTCATCCTATAGAGAATAGAAAACTCAACTCTGTTATTTCTGTGTGAAAATCATCCTATAGAGTATAGAGTATAGACAACTCCCCTCTGTTATGTCTGTGTGAGACTCATCATATAGAGTATAGAGTATAGTAAACTCCCCTCTGTTATGTCTGTGTGAGACTCATCCTATAGAGTATAGAGTATAGACAACTCCCCTCTATTATTTCTGTGTGAGACTCATCCTATAGAGTATAGACAACTCCCCTCTGTTATGTATGTTTGAGACTCATCCTATAGAGTATAGACAACTCCCCTCTGTTATGTCTGTGTGAGTCTCATCCTATAGAGTATAGAGTATAGACAATTCCCATCTGTTTTCTGTGTGAGACTCATCCTATTGAGTATAGACAACTCCCCTCAGTTATGTCTGTGTGAGACTCATCCTATAGAGTATAGAAAACTCCCCTCTGTTATGTCTGTGTGAGACTCATCCTATAGAATATAGAGTATAGACATCTCCACTCTGTTATTTCTGTGTGAAACTCATCCTATAGAGTATAGACAACTCCCCTCTGTTATGTATGTGTGAGACTCATCCTATAGAGTATAGACAACTCCCCTCTGTTATTTCTGTGTGAGACTTATCCTATAGAGTATAGACAACTCCCCTCTGTTATGTATGTGTGAGACTCATCCTATAGAGTATAGACAACTCCCCTCTGTTATGTCTGTGTGAGACTCATCCTATAGAGTATAGAGTATAGACAATTCCCATCTGTTTTCTGTGTGATACTCATCCTATAGAGTATAGACAACTCCCCTCAGTTATGTCTGTGTGAGACTCATCCTATAGAGTATAGACAACTCCCCTCTGTTATATCTGTGTGAAACTCATCCTATAGAGTATAGACAACTCCCCTCTGTTATGTCTGTGTGAGACTCATCCTATAGAGTATAGATTATAGACATCTCCCCTCTGTATGTCTGTGTGAGACTCATCCTATAGAGTATAGACAACTCCCCTCTGTTATTTCTTTGTGAGACTCATCCTATAGAGTATAGAGAATAGACAACTCCCCTCTGTTATGTCTGTGTGAGACTCATCCTATAGCATATTGAGTATAGACAACTCCCCTCTGTTATGTCTGTGTGAGACTCATCCTATAGAATATAGAGTATGGCCAATTCCCATCTGTTTTCTGTGTGAGACTCATCCTATAGAGTATACACAACTCCCCTCTGTTATGTCTGTGTGGGACTCATGCTATAGAGTATAGAGTATAGACAACTCCCCTCTATTATTTCTGTGTGAAACTCATCCTATAGAGTATAGACAACTCCCCTCTGTATATCTGTGTGAGACTCATCCTACATAGTATAGACAACTCCCCTCTGTTATGTCTGTGTGGGACTCATCCTATAGAGTATAGACAACTCCCCTCTGCTATGTATGTGTGAGACTCATCCTATAGAGTATAGACAACTCCTCTCTGTTATGTCTGTGTGAGACTCATCCTATAGAGTATAGACAACTCCCCTCTGTTATGTCTGTGTGAGACTCATCCTATAGAGTATAGACAACTCCCCTCTGTTATGTCTGTGTGGGACTCATCCTATAGACTATAGAGTATAGACAACTCCCCTCTGTTAGGTCTGTGTGAGACTCATCCTATAGAGTATAGAGTATAGACAACTCCCCTCTGTTATGTCTGTGTGAGACTCATCCTATAGTGTATAGACAACTCCCCTCTGTTATGTCTGTGTGAGACTCATCCTATAGAGTATAGAGTATAGACAACTCCCTTCTGTTATGTCTGTGTGAGACTCATCCTATAGAGTGTAGATATCTCCCCTCTGTTATGTCTGTGTGAGACTCATCCTATAGAGAATAGAAAACTCCACTCTGTTATGTATGTTTGAGACTCATCCTATAGAGTATAGACAACTCCCCTCTGTTATGTCTGTGTGAGACTTATCCTGTAGAGTATAGACAACTCCCCTCTGTTATGTCTGTGTGAGACTTATCCTGTAGAGTATAGAGTATAGACAATTCCCATCTGTTTTCTGTGTGAGACTCATCCTATAGAGTATAGACAACTCCCCCTCTGTTATGTCTGTGTGAGACTCATCCAATAGAATATAGAGTATAGACAACTCCCCTCTGTTATTTCTGTGTGAAACTCATCCTATAGAGTATAGACAACTCCCCTCTGTTATGTCTGTGTGAGACTCTTCCTATAGAGTATAGAGTATAGACAACTCCCCTCTGTTATGTCTGTGTGAGACTCATCCTTTAGCATATTGAGTATAGACAACTCCCCTCTGTTATTTCTGTGTGAAACTCATCCTATAGAGTATAGACAACTCCCCTCTGTTATGTCTGTGTGAGACTCATTCTATAGCATATTGAGTATAGACAACTCCCCTCTTTTATGTCTGTGTGAGACTCATCCTATAGAGTATAGACAACTCCCCTCTGTTATGTCTGTGTGAGACTCATCCTATAGAATATAGAGTATAGACAACTCCCCTCTGTTATTTCTGTGTGAAACTCATCCTATAGAGTATAGACAACTCACCTCTGTTATGTCTGTGTGAGACTCATCCTATAGAGTATAGAAAACTCCCCTCTGTTATGTCTGTGGTAGACTCATCCTATAGAATATAGAGTATAGACAACTCCCCTCTGTTATTTCTGTGTGAATCTCATCCTATAGAGTATAGACAACTCCCCTCTGTTATGTCTGTGTGAGACTCTTCCTATAGAGTATAGAGTATAGACATCTCCCCTCTGTTATGTCTGTGTGAGACTCATCCTATAGCATATTGAGTATAGACAACTCCCCTCTGTTATGTCTGTGTGAGACTCATCCTATAAAATATAGAGTATAGACAACTCCCCTCTGTTATGTCTGTGTGGGACTCATCCTATAGAGTATAGAGTTACAACTCCCCTGTATTATTTCTGTGTGAAACTCATCCTATAGAGTATAGACAACTCCCCTCTGTATGTCTGTGTGAGACTCATCCTACATAGTATAGACAACTCCCCTCTGTTATGTCTGTGTGGGACTCATCCTATAGAGTATAGACAACTCCCCTCTGTTATGTCTGTGTGAGACTCATCCTATAGTGTATATACAACTCCCCTCTGTTATGTCTGTGTGAGACTCATCCTATAGTGTATAGACAACTCCCCTCTGTTATGTCTGTGTGAGACTCATCCTATAGAGTATAGAGTATAGACATCTCCCCTCTGTTATGTCTGTGTGAGACTCATCCTATAGAGTATAGAGTATAGACAACTCCCCTCTGTTATGTCTGTGTGAGACTCATCCTATAGAGTGTAGATATCTCCCCTCTGTTATGTCTGTGTGAGACTCATCCTATAGAGAATAGAAAACTCCACTCTGTTATGTATGTTTGAGACTCATCCTATAGAGTATAGAAAATTCAACTCTGTTATGTCTGTGTGGAACTCATCCTATAGCGTATTGAGTATAGACAACTCCCCCTTGTTATGTCTGTGTGAGACTCATCCTATAGAGTATAGAGTATAGACAACTCCCCTCTGTTATTTCTGTGTGAGACTCATCCTATAGAGTATAGACAACTCCCCTCTGTTATTTCTTTGTGAGACTCATCCTATAGAGTATAGAGAATAGACAACTCCCCTCTGTTATGTCTGTGTGAGACTCATCCTATAGAGTATAGAGTATAGTAAACTCCCCTCTGTTATGTCTGTGTGAGACTCATCCTATAGAGTATAGAGTATAGACAACTCCCCTCTGTTATTTCTGTGTGAGACTCATCCTATAGAGTATAGACAACTCCCCTCTGTTATTTCTTTGTGAGACTCATCCTATAGAGTATAGAGAATAGACAACTCCCCTCTGTTATGTCTGTGTGAGACTCATCCTATAGAGTATATAGTATAGACAACTCCCCTCTGTTATTTCTTTGTGAGACTCATCCTATAGAGTATAGTGTATAGACAACTCCCCTCTGTTATGTCTGTGTGAGACTCATCCTATAGAGTATAGACAACTCCCCTCTGTTATGTCTGTGTGAGACTCATCCTATAGAGTATAGAGTATAGACAATTCCCATCTGTTTTCTGTGTGAGTCTCATCCTATAGAGTATAGACAACTCCCCTCTGTTATGTCTGTGTGAGACTCATCCTATAGAGTATAGACAACTCCCCTCTGTTATGTCTGTGTGGGACTCATCCTATAGAGTGTAGAGTATAGACAACTCCCCTCTGTTAAGTCTTTGTGAGACTCATCCTATAGAGAATAGAAAACTCCACTCTGTTATGTATTTGTGAGACTCATCCTATAGAGTATAGAAAACTCAACTCTGTTATGTCTGTGTGGGACTCATCCTATAGTGTATAGAGTATAGACAACTCCCCTCTATTATTTATGTGTGAATCTCATCCTATAGAGTATAGACAACTCCCCTCTGTATGTTTGTGTGAGACTCATCCTACATAGTATAGACAACTCCCCTCTGTTATGTCTGTGTGGGACTCATCCTATAGAGTATAGACAACTCCCCTCTGTTATGTCTGTGTGAGACTCATCCTATAGAGTATAGACAACTCCCCTCTGTTATGTCTGTGTGAGACTCATCCTATAGAGTATAGACAACTCCCCTCTGTTATGTCTGTGTGAGACTCATCCTATAGTGTATATACAACTCCCCTCTGTTATGTCTGTGTGAGACTCATCCTATAGTGTATAGACAACTCCCCTCTGTTATGTCTGATGAGACTCATCCTATAGAGTATAGAGTATAGACAACTCCCCTCTGTTAGGTCTGTGTGAGACTCATCCTATAGAGTATAGAGTATAGACAACTCCCCTCTGTTATGTCTGTGTGAGACTCATCCTATAGAGTATAGACAACTCCCCTCTGTTATTTCTGTGTGAGACTCATCCTATAGAGTATAGACAACTCCCCTCTGTTATGTATGTGTGAGACTCATCCTATAGAGTATAGAGTATAGACAATTCCCATCTGTTTTCTGTGTGAGACTCATCCTATAGAGTATAGACAACTCCCCTCTGTTATGTCTGTGTGAGACTCATCCTATAGAGTATAGACAACTCCCCTCTGTTATGTCTGTGTGAGACTCATCCTATAGAGTATAGACAACTCCCCCTCTGTTATGTCTGTGTGAGACTCATCCTATAGAGTATAGAAAACTCCCCTCTGTTATGTCTGTGTGAGACTCATCCTATAGAGTATAGAGTATAGACAACTCCCCTCTGTTATTTCTGTGTGAAACTCATCCTATAGAGTATAGACAACTCCCCCTCTGTATGTCTGTGTGAGACTCATCCTACATAGTATAGACAACTCCCCTCTGTTATGTCTGTGTGGGACTCATCCTATAGAGTATAGACAACTCCCCTCTGTTATGTCTGTGTGAGACTCATCCTATAGTGTATATACAACTCCCCTCTGTTATGTCTGTGTGAGACTCATCCTATAGTGTATAGACAACTCCCCTCTGTTATGTCTGTGTGAGACTCATCCTATAGAATATAGAGTATAGACATCTCCCCTCTGTTATGTCTGTGTGAGACTCATCCTATAGAGTATAGAGTATAGACAACTCCCCTCTGTTATGTCTGTGTGAGACTCATCCTATAGAGTGTAGATATCTCCCTCTGTTATGTCTGTATTAGACTCATCCTATAGAGAATAGAAAACTCCACTCTGTTATGTATGTTTGAGACTCATCCTATAGAGTATAGAAAATTCAACTCTGTTATGTCTGTGTGGGTCTCATCCTATAGAGTATAGACATCTCCCCTCTGTTATGTCTGTGTGAGACTCATCCTATAGAGTATAGAGTATAGACAACTCCCCCTCTGTTATGTCTGTGTGAGACTCATCCTATAGAGTATAGAGTATAGACAACTCCCCTCTGTTATTTCTGTGTGAGACTCATCCTATAGAGTATAGACAACTCCCCTCTGTATATCTGTGTGAGACTCATCCTACATAGTATAGACAACTCCCCTCTGTTATGTCTGTGTGGGACTCATCCTATAGAGTATAGACAACTCCCCTCTGTTATGTCTGTGTGAGACTCATCCTATAGAGTATAGACAACTCCTCTCTGTTATGTCTGTGTGAGACTCATCCTATAGAGTATAGACAACTCCCCTCTGTTATGTCTGTGTGAGACTCATCCTATAGTATATATACAACTCCCCTCTGTTATGTCTGTGTGAGACTCATCCTATAGTGTATAGACAACTCCCCTCTGTTATGTCTGTGTGAGACTCATCCTATAGAGTATAGAGTATAGACAACTCCCCTCTGTTAGGTCTGTGTGAGACTCATCCTATAGAGTATAGAGTATAGACAACTCCCCTCTGTTATGTCTATGTGAGACTCATCCTATAGAGTGTAGATATATCCCCTCTGTTATGTCTGTGTGAGACTCATCCTATAGAGTATAGACAACTCCCCTCTGTTATGTCTGTGTGAGACTAATCCTATAGAATATAGAGTATAGACAACTCCCCTCTGTTATGTCTGTGTGAGACTCATCCTATAGAGAATAGAAAACTCCACTCTGTTATGTATGTGTGAGACTCATCCTATAGAGTATAGAAAACTCAACTCTGTTATGTCTGTGTGGGACTCATCCTATAGTGTATAGAGTATAGACAACTCCCTCTATTATTTATGTGTGAATCTCATCCTATAGAGTATAGACAACTCCCCTCTGTATGTTTGTGTGAGACTCATCCTACATAGTATAGACAACTCCCCTCTGTTATGTCTGTGTGGGACTCATCCTATAGAGTATAGACAACTCCCCTCTGTTATGTCTGTGTGAGACTCATCCTATAGAGTATAGACAACTCCCCTCTGTTATGTCTGTGTGAGACTCATCCTATAGAGTATAGACAACTCCCCTCTGTTATGTCTGTGTGAGACTCATCCTATAGTGTATATACAACTCCCCTCTGTTATGTCTGTGTGAGACTCATCCTATAGTGTATAGACAACTCCCCTCTGTTATGTCTGATGAGACTCATCCTATAGAGTATAGAGTATAGACAACTCCCCTCTGTTAGGTCTGTGTGAGACTCATCCTATAGAGTATAGAGTATAGACAACTCCCCTCTGTTATGTCTGTGTGAGACTCATCCTATAGAGTATAGACAACTCCCCTCTGTTATTTCTGTGTGAGACTCATCCTATAGAGTATAGACAACTCCCCTCTGTTATGTATGTGTGAGACTCATCCTATAGAGTATAGAGTATAGACAATTCCCATCTGTTTTCTGTGTGAGACTCATCCTATAGAGTATAGACAACTCCCCTCTGTTATGTCTGTGTGAGACTCATCCTATAGAGTATAGACAACTCCCCTCTGTTATGTCTGTGTGAGACTCATCCTATAGAGTATAGACAACTCCCCTCTGTTATGTCTGTGTGAGACTCATCCTATAGAGTATAGAAAACTCCCCTCTGTTATGTCTGTGTGAGACTCATCCTATAGAGTATAGAGTATAGACAACTCCCCTCTGTTATTTCTGTGTGAAACTCATCCTATAGAGTATAGACAACTCCCCTCTGTATGTCTGTGTGAGACTCATCCTACATAGTATAGACAACTCCCCCTCTGTTATGTCTGTGTGGGACTCATCCTATAGAGTATAGACAACTCCCCTCTGTTATGTCTGTGTGAGACTCATCCTATAGTGTATATACAACTCCCCTCTGTTATGTCTGTGTGAGACTCATCCTATAGTGTATAGACAACTCCCCTCTGTTATGTCTGTGTGAGACTCATCCTATAGAATATAGAGTATAGACATCTCCCCTCTGTTATGTCTGTGTGAGACTCATCCTATAGAGTATAGAGTATAGACAACTCCCTCTGTTATGTCTGTGTGAGACTCATCCTATAGAGTGTAGATATCTCCCCTCTGTTATGTCTGTATTAGACTCATCCTATAGAGAATAGAAAACTCCACTCTGTTATGTATGTTTGAGACTCATCCTATAGAGTATAGAAAATTCAACTCTGTTATGTCTGTGTGGGTCTCATCCTATAGAGTATAGACATCTCCCCTCTGTTATGTCTGTGTGAGACTCATCCTATAGAGTATAGAGTATAGACAACTCCCCTCTGTTATGTCTGTGTGAGACTCATCCTATAGAGTATAGAGTATAGACAACTCCCCTCTGTTATTTCTGTGTGAGACTCATCCTATAGAGTATAGACAACTCCCCTCTGTATATCTGTGTGAGACTCATCCTACATAGTATAGACAACTCCCCTCTGTTATGTCTGTGTGGGACTCATCCTATAGAGTATAGACAACTCCCCTCTGTTATGTCTGTGTGAGACTCATCCTATAGAGTATAGACAACTCCTCTCTGTTATGTCTGTGTGAGACTCATCCTATAGAGTATAGACAACTCCCCTCTGTTATGTCTGTGTGAGACTCATCCTATAGTATATATACAACTCCCCTCTGTTATGTCTGTGTGAGACTCATCCTATAGTGTATAGACAACTCCCCTCTGTTATGTCTGTGTGAGACTCATCCTATAGAGTATAGAGTATAGACAACTCCCCTCTGTTAGGTCTGTGTGAGACTCATCCTATAGAGTATAGAGTATAGACAACTCCCCTCTGTTATGTCTATGTGAGACTCATCCTATAGAGTGTAGATATATCCCCTCTGTTATGTCTGTGTGAGACTCATCCTATAGAGTATAGACAACTCCCCTCTGTTATGTCTGTGTGAGACTAATCCTATAGAATATAGAGTATAGACAACTCCCCTCTGTTATGTCTGTGTGAGACTCATCCTATAGAGAATAGAAAACTCCACTCTGTTATGTATGTGTGAGACTCATCCTATAGAGTATAGAAAACTCAACTCTGTTATGTCTGTGTGGGACTCATCCTATAGAGTATAGAGTATAGACAACTCCCCTCTATTATTTATGTGTGGGACACATCCTATAGAGTATAGACAACTCCCCTCTGTTATGTCTGTGTGAGACTCATCCTATAGAGTATAGACAACTCCCCTCTGTTATGTCTGTGTGAGACTCATCCTATAGAGTATAGACAACTCCCCTCTGTTATGTCTGTGTGAGACTCATCCTATAGTGTTACACAACTCCCCTCTGTTATGTCTGTGTGAGACTCATCCTATAGAGTATAGAGTATAGACAACTCCCCTCTGTTAGGTCTGTGTGAGACTCATCCTATAGAGTATAGAGTATAGACAACTCCCCTCTGTTATGTCTGTGTGAGACTCATCCTATAGAGTGTAGATATCTCCCCTCTGTTATGTCTGCGTGAGACTCATCCTATAGAGAATAGAAAACTCAACTCTGTTATTTCTGTGTGAAAATCATCCTATAGAGTATAGAGTATAGACAACTCCCCTCTGTTATGTCTGTGTGAGACTCATCCTATAGAGTATAGAGTATAGTAAACTCCCCTCTGTTATGTCTGTGTGAGACTCATCCTATAGAGTATAGAGTATAGACAACTCCCCTCTGTTATTTCTGTGTGAGACTCATCCTATAGAGTATAGACAACTCCCCTCTGTTATGTATGTTTGAGACTCATCCTATAGAGTATAGACAACTCCCCTCTGTTATGTCTGTGTGAGTCTCATCCTATAGAGTATAGAGTATAGACAATTCCCATCTGTTTTCTGTGTGAGACTCATCCTATAGAGTATAGACAACTCCCCTCAGTTATGTCTGTGTGAGACTCATCCTATAGAGTATAGAAAACTCCCCTCTGTTATGTCTGTGTGAGACTCATCCTATAGAGTATAGAGTATAGACATCTCCACTCTGTTATTTCTGTGTGAAACTCATCCTATAGAGTATAGACAACTCCCCTCTGTTATGTATGTGTGAGACTCATCCTATAGAGTATAGACAACTCCCCTCTGTTATTTCTGTGTGAGACTTATCCTATAGAGTATAGACAACTCCCCTCTGTTATGTATGTGTGAGACTCATCCTATAGAGTATAGACACCTCCCCTCTGTTATGTCTGTGTGAGACTCATCCTATAGAGTATAGAGTATAGACAATTCCCATCTGTTTTCTGTGTGATACTCATCCTATAGAGTATAGACAACTCCCCTCAGTTATGTCTGTGTGAGACTCATCCTATAGAGTATAGACAACTCCCCTCTGTTATGTCTGTGTGAGACTCATCCTATAGAATATAGAGTATAGGCAACTCCCCTCTGTTATATCTGTGTGAAACTCATCCTATAGAGTATAGACAACTCCCCTCTGTTATGTCTGTGTGAGACTCATCCTATAGAGTATAGATTATAGACATCTCCCCTCTGTATGTCTGTGTGAGACTCATCCTATAGAGTATAGACAACTCCCCTCTGTTATTTCTTTGTGAGACTCATCCTATAGAGTATAGAGAATAGACAACTCCCCTCTGTTATGTCTGTGTGAGACTCATCCTATAGCATATTGAGTATAGACAACTCCCCTCTGTTATGTCTGTGTGAGACTCATCCTATAGAATATAGAGTATGGCCAATTCCCATCTGTTTTCTGTGTGAGACTCATCCTATAGAGTATAGACAACTCCCCTCTGTTATGTCTGTGTGGGACTCATCCTATAGAGTATAGAGTATAGACAACTCCCCTCTATTATTTCTGTGTGAAACTCATCCTATAGAGTATAGACAACTCCCCTCTGTATATCTGTGTGAGACTCATCCTACATAGTATAGACAACTCCCCTCTGTTATGTCTGTGTGGGACTCATCCTATAGAGTATAGACAACTCCCCTCTGCTATGTATGTGTGAGACTCATCCTATAGAGTATAGACAACTCCTCTCTGTTATGTCTGTGTGAGACTCATCCTATAGAGTATAGACAACTCCCCTCTGTTATGTCTGTGTGAGACTCATCCTATAGAGTATAGACAACTCCCCTCTGTTATGTCTGTGTGGGACTCATCCTATAGACTATAGAGTATAGACAACTCCCCTCTGTTAGGTCTGTGTGAGACTCATCCTATAGTGTATAGACAACTCCCCTCTGTTATGTCTGTGTGAGACTCATCCTATAGAGTATAGAGTATAGACAACTCCCCTCTGTTATGTCTGTGTGAGACTCATCCTATAGAGTGTAGATATCTCCCCTCTGTTATGTCTGTGTGAGACTCATCCTATAGAGAATAGAAAACTCCACTCTGTTATGTATGTTTGAGACTCATCCTATAGAGTATAGACAACTCCCCTCTGTTATGTCTGTGTGAGACTTATCCTGTAGAGTATAGACAACTCCCCTCTGTTATGTCTGTGTGAGACTCATCCTATAGAGTATAGACAACTCCCCTCTGTTATGTCTGTGTGAGACTTATCCTGTAGAGTATAGAGTATAGACAATTCCCATCTGTTTTCTGTGTGAGACTCATCCTATAGAGTATAGACAACTCCCCTCTGTTATGTCTGTGTGAGACTCATCCAATAGAATATAGAGTATAGACAACTCCCCTCTGTTATTTCTGTGTGAAACTCATCCTATAGAGTATAGACAACTCCCCTCTGTTATGTCTGTGTGAGACTCTTCCTATAGAGTATAGAGTATAGACATCTCCCCTCTGTTATGTCTGTGTGAGACTCATCCTTTAGCATATTGAGTATAGACAACTCCCCTCTGTTATTTCTGTGTGAAACTCATCCTATAGAGTATAGACAACTCCCCTCTGTTATGTCTGTGTGAGACTCATCCTATAGCATATTGAGTATAGACAACTCCCCTCTTTTATGTCTGTGTGAGACTCATCCTATAGAGTATAGACAACTCCCCTCTGTTATGTCTGTGTGAGACTCATCCTATAGAATATAGAGTATAGACAACTCCCCTCTGTTATTTCTGTGTGAAACTCATCCTATAGAGTATAGACAACTCACCTCTGTTATGTCTGTGTGAGACTCATCCTATAGAGTATAGAAAACTCCCCTCTGTTATGTCTGTGGTAGACTCATCCTATAGAATATAGAGTATAGACAACTCCCCTCTGTTATTTCTGTGTGAAACTCATCCTATAGAGTATAGACAACTCCCCTCTGTTATGTCTGTGTGAGACTCTTCCTATAGAGTATAGAGTATAGACATCTCCCTCTGTTATGTCTGTGTGAGACTCATCCTATAGCATATTGAGTATAGACAACTCCCCTCTGTTATGTCTGTGTGAGACTCATCCTATAAAATATAGAGTATAGACAACTCCCCTCTGTTATGTCTGTGTGGGACTCATCCTATAGAGTATAGAGTTACAACTCCCCTGTATTATTTATGTGTGAAACTCATCCTATAGAGTATAGACAACTCCCCTCTGTATGTCTGTGTGAGACTCATCCTACATAGTATAGACAACTCCCCTCTGTTATGTCTGTGTGGGACTCATCCTATAGAGTATAGACAACTCCCCTCTGTTATGTCTGTGTGAGACTCATCCTATAGTGTATATACAACTCCCCTCTGTTATGTCTGTGTGAGACTCATCCTATAGTGTATAGACAACTCCCCTCTGTTATGTCTGTGTGAGACTCATCCTATAGAGTATAGAGTATAGACATCTCCCCTCTGTTATGTCTGTGTGAGACTCATCCTATAGAGTATAGAGTATAGACAACTCCCCTCTGTTATGTCTGTGTGAGACTCATCCTATAGAGTGTAGATATCTCCCCTCTGTTATGTCTGTGTGAGACTCATCCTATAGAGAATAGAAAACTCCACTCTGTTATGTATGTTTGAGACTCATCCTATAGAGTATAGAAAATTCAACTCTGTTATGTCTGTGTGGAACTCATCCTATAGCGTATTGAGTATAGACAACTCCCCCTTGTTATGTCTGTGTGAGACTCATCCTATAGAGTATAGAGTATAGACAACTCCCCTCTGTTATTTCTGTATGAGACTCATCCTATAGAGTATAGACAACTCCCCTCTGTTATTTCTTTGTGAGACTCATCCTATAGAGTATAGAGAATAGACAACTCCCCTCTGTTATATCTGTGTGAGACTCATCCTATAGAGTATAGAGTATAGTAAACTCCCCTCTGTTATGTCTGTGTGAGACTCATCCTATAGAGTATAGAGTATAGACAACTCCCCTCTGTTATTTCTGTGTGAGACTCATCCTATAGAGTATAGACAACTCCCCTCTGTTATTTCTGTGTGATACTCATCCTATAGAGTATAGAGAATAGACAACTCCCCTCTGTTATGTCTGTGTGAGACTCATCCTATAGAGTATATAATATAGACAACTCCCCTCTGTTATTTCTTTGTGAGACTCATCCTATAGAGTATAGTGTATAGACAACTCCCCTCTGTTATGTCTGTGTGAGACTCATCCTATAGAGTATAGAGTATAGACAATTCCCATCTGTTTTCTGTGTGAGTCTCATCCTATAGAGTATAGACAACTCCCCTCTGTTATGTCTGTGTGAGACTCATCCTATAGAGTATAGACAACTCCCCTCTGTTAAGTCTGTGTGGGACTCATCCTATAGAGTGTAGAGTATAGACAACTCCCCTCTGTTAAGTCTGTGTGAGACTCATCCTATAGAGAATAGAAAACTCCACTCTGTTATGTATTTGTGAGACTCATCCTATAGAGTATAGAAAACTCAACTCAGTTATGTCTGTGTGGGACTCATCCTATAGAGTATAGAGTATAGACAACTCCCCTCTATTATTTATGTGTGAATCTCATCCTATAGAGTATAGACAACTCCCCTCTGTATGTTTGTGTGAGACTCATCCTACATAGTATAGACAACTCCCCTCTGTTATGTCTGTGTGGGACTCATCCTATAGAGTATAGACAACTCCACTCTGTTATGTCTGTGTGAGACTCATCCTATAGAGTATAGACAACTCCCCTCTGTTATGTCTGTGTGAGACTCATCCTATAGTGTATATACAACTCCCCTCTGTTATGTCTGTGTGAGACTCATCCTATAGTGTATAGACAACTCCCCTCTGTTATGTCTGATGAGACTCATCCTATAGAGTATAGAGTATAGACAACTCCCCTCTGTTAGGTCTGTGTGAGACTCATCCTATAGAGTATAGAGTATAGACAACTCCCCTCTGTTATGTCTGTGTGAGACTCATCCTATAGAGTATAGACAACTCCCCTCTGTTATTTCTGTGTGAGACTCATCCTATAGAGTATAGACAACTCCCCTCTGTTATGTATGTGTGAGACTCATCCTATAGAGTATAGAGTATAGACAATTCCCATCTGTTTTCTGTGTGAGACTCATCCTATAGAGTATAGACAACTCCCCTCTGTTATGTCTGTGTGAGACTCATCCTATAGAGTATAGACATCTCCCCTCTGTTATGTCTGTGTGAGACTCATCCTATAGAGTATAGACAACTCCCCTCTGTTATGTCTGTGTGAGACTCATCCTATAGAGTATAGAAAACTCCCCTCTGTTATGTCTGTGTGAGACTCATCCTATAGAGTATAGAGTATAGACAACTCCCCTCTGTTATTTCTGTGTGAAACTCATCCTATAGAGTATAGACAACTCCCCTCTGTATGTCTGTGTGAGACTCATCCTACATAGTATAGACAACTCCCCTCTGTTATGTCTGTGTGGGACTCATCCTATAGAGTATAGACAACTCCCCTCTGTTATGTCTGTGTGAGACTCATCCTATAGTGTATATACAACTCCCCTCTGTTATGTCTGTGTGAGACTCATCCTATAGTGTATAGACAACTCCCCTCTGTTATGTCTGTGTGAGACTCATCCTATAGAATATAGAGTATAGACATCTCCCCTCTGTTATGTCTGTGTGAGACTCATCCTATAGAGTATAGAGTATAGACAACTCCCCTCTGTTATGTCTGTGTGAGACTCATCCTATAGAGTGTAGATATCTCCCCTCTGTTATGTCTGTATTAGACTCATCCTATAGAGAATAGAAAACTCCACTCTGTTATGTATGTTTGAGACTCATCCTATAGAGTATAGACAACTCCACTCTGTTATGTCTGTGTGAGACTCATCCTATAGAGTATAGACAACTCCCCTCTGTTATGTCTGTGTGAGACTCATCCTATAGTGTATATACAACTCCCCTCTGTTATGTCTGTGTGAGACTCATCCTATAGTGTATAGACAACTCCCTCTGTTATGTCTGATGAGACTCATCCTATAGAGTATAGAGTATAGACAACTCCCCTCTGTTAGGTCTGTGTGAGACTCATCCTATAGAGTATAGAGTATAGACAACTCCCCTCTGTTATGTCTGTGTGAGACTCATCCTATAGAGTATAGACAACTCCCCTCTGTTATTTCTGTGTGAGACTCATCCTATAGAGTATAGACAACTCCCCTCTGTTATGTATGTGTGAGACTCATCCTATAGAGTATAGAGTATAGACAATTCCCATCTGTTTTCTGTGTGAGACTCATCCTATAGAGTATAGACAACTCCCCTCTGTTATGTCTGTGTGAGACTCATCCTATAGAGTATAGACAACTCCCCTCTGTTATGTCTGTGTGAGACTCATCCTATAGAGTATAGACAACTCCCCTCTGTTATGTCTGTGTGAGACTCATCCTATAGAGTATAGAAAACTCCCCTCTGTTATGTCTGTGTGAGACTCATCCTATAGAGTATAGAGTATAGACAACTCCCCTCTGTTATTTCTGTGTGAAACTCATCCTATAGAGTATAGACAACTCCCCTCTGTATGTCTGTGTGAGACTCATCCTACATAGTATAGACAACTCCCCTCTGTTATGTCTGTGTGGGACTCATCCTATAGAGTATAGACAACTCCCCTCTGTTATGTCTGTGTGAGACTCATCCTATAGTGTATATACAACTCCCCTCTGTTATGTCTGTGTGAGACTCATCCTATAGTGTATAGACAACTCCCCTCTGTTATGTCTGTGTGAGACTCATCCTATAGAATATAGAGTATAGACATCTCCCCTCTGTTATGTCTGTGTGAGACTCATCCTATAGAGTATAGAGTATAGACAACTCCCCTCTGTTATGTCTGTGTGAGACTCATCCTATAGAGTGTAGATATCTCCCCTCTGTTATGTCTGTATTAGACTCATCCTATAGAGAATAGAAAACTCCACTCTGTTATGTATGTTTGAGACTCATCCTATAGAGTATAGAAAATTCAACTCTGTTATGTCTGTGTGGGTCTCATCCTATAGAGTATAGACATCTCCCCTCTGTTATGTCTGTGTGAGACTCATCCTATAGAGTATAGAGTATAGACAACTCCCCTCTGTTATGTCTGTGTGAGACTCATCCTATAGAGTATAGAGTATAGACAACTCCCCTCTGTTATTTCTGTGTGAGACTCATCCTATAGAGTATAGACAACTCCCCTCTGTTATTTCTTTGTGAGACTCATCCTATAGAGTATAGTGTATAGACAACTCCCCTCTGTTATGTCTGTGTGAGACTCATCCTATAGAGTATAGTGTATAGACAACTCCCCTCTGTTAGGTCTGTGTGAGACTCATCCTATAGAGTATAGAGTATAGACAATTCCCATCTGTTTTCTGTGTGAGACTCATCCTATAGAGTATAGAGTATAGACAATTCCCATCTGTTTTCTGTGTGAGACTCATCCTATAGAGTATAGAGTATAGACAACTCCCCTCTGTTATGTCTGTGGGAGACTCATCCTATAGAATATAGAGTATAGACAACTCCCCTCTGTTATGTCTGTGTGAAACTCATCCTATAGAGTATAGACAACTCCCCTCTGTTATGTCTGTGTGAGACTCATCCTATAGAGTATAGAGTATAGACAATTCCCATCTGTTTTCTGTGTGAGACTCTTCCTATAGAGTATAGACAACTCCCCTCTGTTATGTCTGTGTGAGACTCATCCTATAGAGTATAGAGTATAGACAATTCCCATCTGTTTTCTGTGTGAGACTCATCCTATAGAGTATAGACAACTCCCCTCTGTTATGTCTGTGGGAGACTCATCCTATAGAGTATAGAGTATAGACAACTCCCCTCTGTTATGTCTGTGTGAGACTCATCCTATAGAGTATAGAGTATAGACAACTCCCCTCTGTTATGTCTGTGTGAGACTCATCCTATAGAGTATAGAGTATAGACAACTCCCCTCTGTTATTTCTGTGTGAGACTCATCCTATAGAGTATAGACAACTCCCCTCTGTTATTTCTTTGTGAGACTCATCCTATAGAGTATAGTGTATAGACAACTCCCCTCTGTTATGTCTGTGTGAGACTCATCCTATAGAGTATAGAGTATAGACAATTCCCATCTGTTTTCTGTGTGAGACTCATCCTATAGAGTATAGAGTATAGACAATTCCCATCTGTTTTCTGTGTGAGACTCATCCTATAGAGTATAGAGTATAGACAACTCCCCTCTGTTATGTCTGTGGGAGACTCATCCTATAGAATATAGAGTATAGACAACTCCCCTCTGTTATGTCTGTGTGAGACTCATCCTATAGAGTATAGAGTATAGACAACTCCCCTCTCTTATGTCTGTGGGAGACTCATCCTATAGAATATAGAGTATAGACAACTCCCCTCTGTTATGTCTGTGTGAAACTCATCCTATAGAGTATAGACAACTCCCCTCTGTTATGTCTGTGTGAGACTCATCCTATAGAGTATAGAGTATAGACAATTCCCATCTGTTTTCTGTGTGAGACTCTTCCTATAGAGTATAGACAACTCCCCTCTGTTATGTCTGTGTGAGACTCATCCTATAGAGTATAGAGTATAGACAATTCCCATCTGTTTTCTGTGTGAGACTCATCCTATAGAGTATAGACAACTCCCCTCTGTTATGTCTGTGGGAGACTCATCCTATAGAATATAGAGTATAGACAACTCCCCCCTGTTATGTCTGTGTGAGACTCATCCTATAGAGAATAGAAAACTCAACTCTGTTATGTCTGTGTGGGACTCATCCTATAGAGTATAGAGTATAGACAACTCCCCTCTATTATTTCTGTGTGAAACTCATCCTATAGAGTATAGACAGCTCCCCTCTGTATGTCTGTGTGAGACTCATCCTACATAGTATAGACAACTCCCCTCTGTTATGTCTGTGTGGGACTCATCCTATAGAGTATAGACAACTCCCCTCTGTTATGTATGTGTGAGACTCATCCTATAGAGTATAGACAACTCCCCTCTGTTATGTCTGTGTGAGACTCATCCTATAGAGTATAGACAACTCCCCTCTGTTATGTCTGTGTGAGACTCATCCTATAGTGTATATACAACTCCCCTCTGTTATGTCTGTGTGAGACTCATCCTATAGTGTAGAGACAACTCCCCTCTGTTATGTCTGTGTGAGACTCATCCTATAGAGTATAGACAACTCCCCTCTGTTAGGTCTGTGTGAGACTCATCCTATAGAGTATAGAGTATAGACAACTCCCCTCTATTGTTTCTGTGTGAAACTCATCCTATAGAGTATAGACAACTCCCCTCTGTATGTCTGTGTGAAACTCATCCTACATAGTATAGACAACTCCCCTCTGTTATGTCTGTGTGGGACTCATCCTATAGAGTATAGACAACTCCCCTCTGTTATGTATGTGTGAGACTCATCCTATAGAGTATAGACAACTCCCCTCTGTTATTTATGTGCGAAACTCATCCTATAGAGTATAGAAAACTCCCCTCTGTATGTCTGTGTGAGACTCATCCTATAGAGTATAGACAACTCCCCTCTGTTATTTATGTGCGAAACTCATCGTATAGAGTATAGAAAACTCAACTCTGTTATGTCTGTGTGGGTCTCATCCTATAGAGTATAGAGAATATACAACTCCCCTCTGTATTTCTTTGTAAGACTCATCCTATAGAGTATAGAGTATAGACAACTCCCCTCTGTTATGTCTGTGTAAGACTCATCCTATAGAGTATAGAGTATAGACAACTCCCCTCTGTTAGGTCTGTGTGAGACTCATCCTACATAGTATAGACAACTCCCCTCTGTTATGTCTGTGTGAGACTCATCCTATAGAGTATAGTGTATAGACAACTCCCCTCTGTTATGTCTGTGTGAGACTCATCCTATAGAGTATAGTGTATAGACAACTCCCCTCTGTTAGGTCTGTGTGAGACTCATCCTATAGAGTATAGAGTATAGACAATTCCCATCTGTTTTCTGTGTGAGACTCATCCTATAGAGTATAGAGTATAGACAATTCCCATCTGTTTTCTGTGTGAGACTCATCCTATAGAGTATAGAGTATAGACAACTCCCTCTGTTATGTCTGTGGGAGACTCATCCTATAGAATATAGAGTATAGACAACTCCCCTCTGTTATGTCTGTGTGAAACTCATCCTATAGAGTATAGACAACTCCCCTCTGTTATGTCTGTGTGAGACTCATCCTATAGAGTATAGAGTATAGACAATTCCCCATCTGTTTTCTGTGTGAGACTCTTCCTATAGAGTATAGACAACTCCCCTCTGTTATGTCTGTGTGAGACTCATCCTATAGAGTATAGAGTATAGACAATTCCCATCTGTTTTCTGTGTGAGACTCATCCTATAGAGTATAGACAACTCCCCTCTGTTATGTCTGTGGGAGACTCATCCTATAGAATATAGAGTATAGACAACTCCCCCCTGTTATGTCTGTGTGAGACTCATCCTATAGAGAATAGAAAACTCAACTCTGATATGTCTGTGTGGGACTCATCCTATAGAGTATAGAGTATAGACAACTCCCCTCTATTATTTCTGTGTGAAACTCATCCTATAGAGTATAGACAGCTCCCCTCTGTATGTCTGTGTGAGACTCATCCTACATAGTATAGACAACTCCCCTCTGTTATGTCTGTGTGGGACTCATCCTATAGAGTATAGACAACTCCCCTCTGTTATGTATGTGTGAGACTCATCCTATAGAGTATAGACAACTCCCCTCTGTTATGTCTGTGTGAGACTCATCCTATAGAGTATAGACAACTCCCCTCTGTTATGTCTGTGTGAGACTCATCCTATAGTGTATATACAACTCCCCTCTGTTATGTCTGTGTGAGACTCATCCTATAGTGTAGAGACAACTCCCCTCTGTTATGTCTGTGTGAGACTCATCCTATAGAGTATAGACAACTCCCCTCTGTTAGGTCTGTGTGAGACTCATCCTATAGAGTATAGAGTATAGACAACTCCCCTCTATTATTTATGTGTGAAACTCATCCTATAGAGTATAGACAACTCCCCTCTGTATGTCTGTGTGAGACTCATCCTACATAGTATAGACAACTCCCCTCTGTTATGTCTGTGTGGGACTCATCCTATAGAGTATAGACAACTCCCCTCTGTTATGTATGTGTGAGACTCATCCTATAGAGTATAGACAACTCCCCTCTGTTATGTCTGTGTGAGACTCATCCTATAGAGTATAGACAACTCCCCTCTGTTATGTCTGTGTGAGACTCATCCTATAGTGTATATACAACTCCCCTCTGTTATGTCTGTGTGAGACTCATCCTATAGTGTAGAGACAACTCCCCTCTGTTATGTCTGTGTGAGACTCATCCTATAGAGTATAGACAACTCCCCTCTGTTTTTTCTGTGTGAGACTCATCATATAGAGTATAGACAACTCCCCTCTGTTATGTATGTGTGAGACTCATCCTATAGAGTATAGAGTATAGACAATTCCCATCTGTTTTCTGTGTGAGACTCATCCTATAGAGTATAGACAACTCCCCTCAGTTATGTCTGTGTGAGACTCATCCTATAGAGTATAGAAAACTCCCCTCTGTTATGTCTGTGTGAGACTCATCCTATAGAGTATAGAGTATAGACAACTCCCCTCTGTTATTTCTGTGTGAAACTCATCCTATAGAGTATGGACAACTCCCCTCTGTTATGTCTGTGTGAGACTCATCCTATAGAGTATAGACAACTCCCCTCTGTTATGTCTGTGTGAGACTCATCCTATAGAGTATAGACAACTCCCCTCTGTTATGTCTGTGTGAGACTCATCCTATAGAGTATAGAGTATAGACAACTCCCCTCTGTTATGTCTGTGGGAGACTCATCCTATAGAATATAGAGTATAGACAACTCCCCTCTGTTATGTCTGTGTGAAACTCATCCTATAGAGTATAGACAACTCCCCTCTGTTATGTCTGTGTGAGACTCATCCTATAGAGTATAGAGTATAGACAATTCCCATCTGTTTTCTGTGTGAGACTCGTCCTATAGAGTATAGACAACTCCCCTCTGTTATGTCTGTGTGAGACTCATCCTATAGAGTATAGAGTATAGACAATTCCCATCTGTTTTCTGTGTGAGACTCATCCTATAGAGTATAGACAACTCCCCTCTGTTATGTCTGTGGGAGACTCATCCTATAGAATATAGAGTATAGACAACTCCCCCCTGTTATGTCTGTGTGAGACTCATCCTATAGAGAATAGAAAACTCAACTCTGTTATGTCTGTGTGGGACTCATCCTATAGAGTATAGAGTATAGACAACTCCCCTCTATTATTTCTGTGTGAAACTCATCCTATAGAGTATAGACAGCTCCCCTCTGTATGTCTGTGTGAGACTCATCCTACATAGTATAGACAACTCCCTCTGTTATGTCTGTGTGGGACTCATCCTATAGAGTATAGACAACTCCCCTCTGTTATGTATGTGTGAGACTCATCCTATAGAGTATAGACAACTCCCCTCTGTTATGTCTGTGTGAGACTCATCCTATAGAGTATAGACAACTCCCCTCTCTGTTATGTCTGTGTGAGACTCATCCTATAGTGTATATACAACTCCCCTCTGTTATGTCTGTGTGAGACTCATCCTATAGTGTAGAGACAACTCCCCTCTGTTATGTTTGTGTGAGACTCATCCTATAGAGTATAGACAACTCCCCTCTGTTAGGTCTGTGTGAGACTCATCCTATAGAGTATAGAGTATAGACAACTCCCCTCTATTATTTCTGTGTGAAACTCATCCTATAGAGTATAGACAACTCCCCTCTGTATGTCTGTGTGAGACTCATCCTACATAGTATAGACAACTCCCCTCTGTTATGTCTGTGTGGGACTCATCCTATAGAGTATAGACAACTCCCCTCTGTTATGTATGTGTGAGACTCATCCTATAGAGTATAGACAACTCCCCTCTGTTATGTCTGTGTGAGACTCATCCTATAGAGTATAGACAACTCCCCTCTGTTATGTCTGTGTGAGACTCATCCTATAGTGTATATACAACTCCCCTCTGTTATGTATGTTTGAGACTCATCCTATAGAGTATAGAAAATTCAACTCTGTTATGTCTGTGTGGGTCTCATCCTATAGAGTATAGACATCTCCCCTCTGTTATGTCTGTGTGAGACTCATCCTATAGAGTATAGAGTATAGACAACTCCCCTCTGTTATGTCTGTGTGAGACTCATCCTATAGAGTATAGAGTATAGACAACTCCCCTCTGTTATTTCTGTGTGAGACTCATCCTATAGAGTATAGACAACTCCCCTCTGTTATTTCTTTGTGAGACTCATCCTATAGAGTATAGTGTATAGACAACTCCCCTCTGTTATGTCTGTGTGAGACTCATCCTATAGAGTATAGTGTATAGACAACTCCCCTCTGTTAGGTCTGTGTGAGACTCATCCTATAGAGTATAGAGTATAGACAATTCCCATCTGTTTTCTGTGTGAGACTCATCCTATAGAGTATAGAGTATAGACAATTCCCATCTGTTTTCTGTGTGAGACTCATCCTATAGAGTATAGAGTATAGACAACTCCCCTCTGTTATGTCTGTGGGAGACTCATCCTATAGAATATAGAGTATAGACAACTCCCCTCTGTTATGTCTGTGTGAAACTCATCCTATAGAGTATAGACAACTCCCCTCTGTTATGTCTGTGTGAGACTCATCCTATAGAGTATAGAGTATAGACAATTCCCATCTGTTTTCTGTGTGAGACTCTTCCTATAGAGTATAGACAACTCCCCCTCTGTTATGTCTGTGTGAGACTCATCCTATAGAGTATAGAGTATAGACAATTCCCATCTGTTTTCTGTGTGAGACTCATCCTATAGAGTATAGACAACTCCCCTCTGTTATGTCTGTGGGAGACTCATCCTATAGAATATAGAGTATAGACAACTCCCCCCTGTTATGTCTGTGTGAGACTCATCCTATAGAGAATAGAAAACTCAACTCTGTTATGTCTGTGTGGGACTCATCCTATAGAGTATAGAGTATAGACAACTCCCCCTCTATTATTTCTGTGTGAAACTCATCCTATAGAGTATAGACAGCTCCCCTCTGTATGTCTGTGTGAGACTCATCCTACATAGTATAGACAACTCCCCTCTGTTATGTCTGTGTGGGACTCATCCTATAGAGTATAGACAACTCCCCTCTGTTATGTATGTGTGAGACTCATCCTATAGAGTATAGACAACTCCCCTCTGTTATGTCTGTGTGAGACTCATCCTATAGAGTATAGACAACTCCCCTCTGTTATGTCTGTGTGAGACTCATCCTATAGTGTATATACAACTCCCCTCTGTTATGTCTGTGTGAGACTCATCCTATAGTGTAGAGACAACTCCCCTCTGTTATGTCTGTGTGAGACTCATCCTATAGAGTATAGACAACTCCCCTCTGTTAGGTCTGTGTGAGACTCATCCTACATAGTATAGACAACTCCCCTCTGTTATGTCTGTGTGGGACTCATCCTATAGAGTATAGACAACTCCCCTCTGTTATGTATGTGTGAGACTCATCCTATAGAGTATAGACAACTCCCCTCTGTTATGTCTGTGTGAGACTCATCCTATAGAGTATAGACAACTCCCCTCTGTTATGGCTGTGTGAGACTCATCCTATAGTGTATATACAACTCCCCTCTGTTATGTCTGTGTGAGACTCATCCTATAGTGTAGAGACAACTCCCCTCTGTTATGTCTGTGTGAGACTCATCCTATAGAGTATAGACAACTCCCCTCTGTTTTTTCTGTGTGAGACTCATCATATAGAGTATAGACAACTCCCCTCTGTTATGTATGTGTGAGACTCATCCTATAGAGTATAGAGTATAGACAATTCCCATCTGTTTTCTGTGTGAGACTCATCCTATAGAGTATAGACAACTCCCCTCAGTTATGTCTGTGTGAGACTCATCCTATAGAGTATAGAAAACTCCCCTCTGTTATGTCTGTGTGAGACTCATCCTATAGAGTATAGAGTATAGACAACTCCCCTCTGTTATTTCTGTGTGAAACTCATCCTATAGAGTATGGACAACTCCCCTCTGTTATGTCTGTGTGAGACTCATCCTATAGAGTATAGACAACTCCCCTCTGTTATGTCTGTGTGAGACTCATCCTATAGAGTATAGACAACTCCCCTCTGTTATGTCTGTGTGAGACTCATCCTATAGACTATAGAGTATAGACATATCCCCTCTGTTATGTCTGTGTGAGACTCATCCTATAGCATATTGAGCATAGACAACTCCCCTCTGTTATGTCTGTGTGAGACTCATCCTATAAAATAAAGAGTATGGCCAATTCCCATCTATTTTCTGTGTGAGACTCATCCTATAGAGTATAGACAACTCCCCTCTGTTATGTCTGTGTGAGACTCATCCTATAAAATAAAGAGTATGGCCAATTCCCCATCTATTTTCTGTGTGAGACTCATCCTATAGAGTATAGACAACTCCCCTATTTTATGTCTGTGTGGGACTCATCCTATAGAGTATAGAGTATGGACAACTCCCCTCTATTATTTCTGTGTGAAACTCATCCTATAGAGTATAGACAACTCCCCTCTGTATGTCTGTGTGAGACTCATCCTACATAGTATAGACAACTCCCCTCTGTTATGTCTGTGTGGGACTCATCCTATAGAGTATAGACAACTCCCCTCTGTTATGTCTGAGTGAGACTCATCCTATAGTGTATATACAACTCCCCTCTGTTATGTCTGTGTGAGACTCATCCTATAGAGTATAGAAAACTCCCCTCTGTTATGTCTGTGTGAGACTCATCCTATAGAGTATAGAGTATAGACAACTCCCCTCTGTTATGTCTGTGTGAGACTCATCCTATAGAGTATAGAGTATAGACAACTCCCCTCTGTTATGTCTGTGTGGGACTCATCCTATAGAGTATAGACAACTCCCCTCTGTTATGTCTGTGTGAGACTCATCCTATAGAGTATAGACAACTCCCCTCTGTTATGTCTGTGTGAGACTCATCCTATAGAGTATAGACAACTCCCCTCTGTTATGTCTGTGTGAGACTCATCCTATAGAGTATAGACAACTCCCCTCTGTTATGTCTGTGTGAGACTCACCCTATAGAGTATAGAGTATAGACAACTCCCCTCTGTTATGTCTGTGTGAGACTCATCCTATAGACTATAGAGTATAGACAACTCCCCTCTGTTATGTCTGTGTGAGACTCATCCTATAGACTATAGAGTATAGACAACTCCCCTCTGTTATATCTGTGTGAGACTCATCCTATAGAGTATAGAGTATAGACAACTCCCCTCTGTTATGTCTGTGTGAGACTCATCCTATAGCATATTGAGTATAGACAACTCCCCTCTGTTATGTCTGTGTGAGACTCATCCTATAAAATAAAGAGTATGGCCAATTCCCATCTATTTTCTGTGTGAGACTCATCCTATAGAGTATAGACAACTCCCCTCTTTTATGTCTGTGTGGGACTCATCCTATAGAGTATAGAGTATAGACAATTCCCATCTGTTTTCTGTGTGAGACTCTTCCTATAGAGTATAGACAACTCCCCTCTGTTATTTCTTTGTGAGACTCATCCTATAGAGTATAGTGTATAGACAACTCCCCTCTGTTATGTCTGTGTGAGACTCATCCTATAGAGTATAGTGTATAGACAACTCCCCTCTGTTAGGTCTGTGTGAGACTCATCCTATAGAGTATAGAGTATAGACAATTCCCATCTGTTTTCTGTGTGAGACTCATCCTATAGAGTATATAGTATAGACATTTCCCATCTGTTTTCTGTGTGAGACTCATCCTATAGAGTATAGAGTATAGACAACTCCCCTCTGTTATGTCTGTGGGAGACTCATCCTATAGAATATAGAGTATAGACAACTCCCCTCTGTTATGTCTGTGTGAAACTCATCCTATAGAGTATAGACAACTCCCCTCTGTTATGTCTGTGTGAGACTCATCCTATAGAGTATAGAGTATAGACAATTCCCATCTGTTTTCTGTGTGAGACTCTTCCTATAGAGTATAGACAACTCCCCTCTGTTATGTCTGTGTGAGACTCATCCTATAGAGTATAGAGTATAGACAATTCCCATCTGTTTTCTGTGTGAGACTCATCCTATAGAGTATAGACAACTCCCCTCTGTTATGTCTGTGGGAGACTCATCCTATAGAATATAGAGTATAGACAACTCCCCCCTGTTATGTCTGTGTGAGACTCATCCTATAGAGAATAGAAAACTCAACTCTGTTATGTCTGTGTGGGACTCATCCTATAGAGTATAGAGTATAGACAACTCCCCTCTATTATTTCTGTGTGAAACTCATCCTATAGAGTATAGACAGCTCCCCTCTGTATGTTTGTGTGAGACTCATCCTACATAGTATAGACAACTCCACTCTGTTATGTCTGTGTGGGACTCATCCTATAGAGTATAGACAACTCCCCTCTGTTATGTATGTGTGAGACTCATCCTATAGAGTATAGACAACTCCCCTCTGTTATGTCTGTGTGAGACTCATCCTATAGAGTATAGACAACTCCCCTCTGTTATGTCTGTGTGAGACTCATCCTATAGTGTATATACAACTCCCCTCTGTTATGTCTGTGTGAGACTCATCCTATAGTGTAGAGACAACTCCCCTCTGTTATGTCTGTGTGAGACTCATCCTATAGAGTATAGACAACTCCCCTCTGTTAGGTCTGTGTGAGACTCATCCTATAGAGTATAGAGTATAGACAACTCCCCTCTATTATTTCTGTGTGAAACTCATCCTATAGAGTATAGACAACTCCCCTCTGTATGTCTGTGTGAGACTCATCCTACATAGTATAGACAACTCCCCTCTGTTATGTCTGTGTGGGACTCATCCTATAGAGTATAGACAACTCCCCTCTGTTATGTATGTGTGAGACTCATCCTATAGAGTATAGACAACTCCCCTCTGTTATGTCTGTGTGAGACTCATCCTATAGAGTATAGACAACTCCCCTCTGTTATGTCTGTGTGAGACTCATCCTATAGTGTATATACAACTCCCCTCTGTTATGTCTGTGTGAGACTCATCCTATAGTGTAGAGACAACTCCCCTCTGTTATGTCTGTGTGAGACTCATCCTATAGAGTATAGACAACTCCCCTCTGTTTTTTCTGTGTGAGACTCATCATATAGAGTATAGACAACTCCCCTCTGTTATGTATGTGTGAGACTCATCCTATAGAGTATAGAGTATAGACAATTCCCATCTGTTTTCTGTGTGAGACTCATCCTATAGAGTATAGACAACTCCCCTCAGTTATGTCTGTGTGAGACTCATCCTATAGAGTATAGAAAACTCCCCTCTGTTATGTCTGTGTGAGACTCATCCTATAGAGTATAGAGTATAGACAACTCCCCTCTGTTATTTCTGTGTGAAACTCATCCTATAGAGTATGGACAACTCCCCTCTGTTATGTCTGTGTGAGACTCATCCTATAGAGTATAGACAACTCCCCTCTGTTATGTCTGTGTGAGACTCATCCTATAGAGTATAGACAACTCCCCTCTGTTATGTCTGTGTGAGACTCATCCTATAGACTATAGAGTATAGACATATCCCCTCTGTTATGTCTGTGTGAGACTCATCCTATAGCATATTGAGCATAGACAACTCCCCTCTGTTATGTCTGTGTGAGACTCATCCTATAAAATAAAGAGTATGGCCAATTCCCATCTATTTTCTGTGTGAGACTCATCCTATAGAGTATAGACAACTCCCCTCTGTTATGTCTGTGTGAGACTCATCCTATAAAATAAAGAGTATGGCCAATTCCCATCTATTTTCTGTGTGAGACTCATCCTATAGAGTATAGACAACTCCCCTATTTTATGTCTGTGTGGGACTCATCCTATAGAGTATAGAGTATAGACAACTCCCCTCTATTATTTCTGTGTGAAACTCATCCTATAGAGTATAGACAACTCCCCTCTGTATGTCTGTGTGAGACTCATCCTACATAGTATAGACAACTCCCCTCTGTTATGTCTGTGTGGGACTCATCCTATAGAGTATAGACAACTCCCCTCTGTTATGTCTGTGTGAGACTCATCCTATAGTGTATATACAACTCCCCTCTGTTATGTCTGTGTGAGACTCATCCTATAGAGTATAGAAAACTCCCCTCTGTTATGTCTGTGTGAGACTCATCCTATAGAGTATAGAGTATAGACAACTCCCCTCTGTTATGTCTGTGTGAGACTCATCCTATAGAGTATAGAGTATAGACAACTCCCCTCTGTTATGTCTGTGTGGGACTCATCCTATAGAGTATAGACAACTCCCCTCTGTTATGTCTGTGTGAGACTCATCCTATAGAGTATAGACAACTCCCCTCTGTTATGTCTGTGTGAGACTCATCCTATAGAGTATAGACAACTCCCCTCTGTTATGTCTGTGTGAGACTCATCCTATAGAGTATAGACAACTCCCCTCTGTTATGTCTGTGTGAGACTCACCCTATAGAGTATAGAGTATAGACAACTCCCCTCTGTTATGTCTGTGTGAGACTCATCCTATAGACTATAGAGTATAGACAACTCCCCTCTGTTATGTCTGTGTGAGACTCATCCTATAGACTATAGAGTATAGACAACTCCCCTCTGTTATATCTGTGTGAGACTCATCCTATAGAGTATAGAGTATAGACAACTCCCCTCTGTTATGTCTGTGTGAGACTCATCCTATAGCATATTGAGTATAGACAACTCCCCTCTGTTATGTCTGTGTGAGACTCATCCTATAAAATAAAGAGTATGGCCAATTCCCATCTATTTTCTGTGTGAGACTCATCCTATAGAGTATAGACAACTCCCCTCTTTTATGTCTGTGTGGGACTCATCCTATAGAGTATAGAGTATAGACAACTCCCCTCTATTATTTCTGTGTGAAACTCATCCTATAGAGTATAGACAACTCCCCTCTGTATGTCTGTGTGAGACTCATCCTACATAGTATAGACAACTCCCCTCTGTTATGTCTGTGTGAGACTCATCCTATAGAGTATAGAAAACTCCCCTCTGTTATGTCTGTGTGAGACTCATCCTATAGAGAATAGAAAACTCCACTCTGTTATTTCTGTGTGAGACTCATCCTATAGAGTATAGACAACTCCCCTCTGTTATGTCTGTGTGAGACTCATCCTATAGAGTATAGAGTATAGACATCTCCCCTCTGTTATGTCTGTGTGAGACTCATCCTATAGAGTATAGAGTATAGACAACTCCCCTCTGTTATGTCTTTGTGAGACTCATCCTATAGAGTATAGAGTATAGACATCTCCCCTCTGTTATGTCTGTGTGAGACTCATCCTATAGAGTATAGTGTATAGACAACTCCCCTCTGTTAGGTCTGTGTGGGACTCATCCTATAGAGTATAGAGTATAGACAACTCCCCTCTGTTATGTCTGTGTGAGACTCATCCTATAGAGTATAGACAACTCCCCTCTGTTATTTCTTTGTGAGACTCATCCTATAGAGTATAGTGTATAGACAACTCCCTCTGTTATTTCTTTGTGAGACTCATCCTATAGAGTATAGAGTATAGACAACTCCCATCTGTTTTCTGTGTGAGACTCATCCTATAGAGTATAGAGTATAGACAATTCCCATCTGTTTTCTGTGTGAGACTCATCCTATAGAGTATAGAGTATAGACAACTCCCCTCTGTTATGTCTGTGTGAGACTCATCCTATAGAGTATAGACAACTGCCCTTTGTTATGTCTGTGTGAGACTCATCCTATAGAGTATAGAGTATAGACAACTCCCCTCTGTTTGACTTCATCAAGCCTCCCCTCCTCTCCCCCCCTCCTCTCCCCTCCTCTATCAAACAGTGGCTGTGAAAGCCTGCCGACATGTCAATAGCTCAGGGCTAAGAAGTATTCAAATGACCCTACCTGAGCATACAATGCTTTGCAAAAGGGGCTGCCTTGACTAACCTGTCCAATCGCGCCCATGCAAATTACCCCACTCTATTAGCCAGGACACAGACAGACAGGCTCGAAGAAGGCCAGGGAAAAACGTTGTGGAGCGTTCAGATATAATCATGATACTCTATCTTCCCCGATCCCATTGGTTATATATGTGTGTGTGTGTGTGTGTGTGTGTGTGTGTGTGTGTGTGTGTGTGTGAGAGAGAGAGAGAGAGAGAGAGAGAGAGAGAGAGAGAGAGAGAGAGAGAGAGAGAGAGCGAGAGAGAGAGAGAGAGACAGAGAGAGAGAGAGAGAGAGAGACAGAGAGAGAGAGAGAGAGAGAGAGAGAGAGAGAGAGAGAGAGAGACAGAGAGAGAGAGAGAGACAGAGAGAGAGAGAGAGAGAGAGAGAGAGAGAGAGAGAGAGAGAGAGAGAGAGAGAGAGAGAGAGAGAGAGAGAGAGAGAGAGAGAGAGAGAGAGAGAGAGAGAGAGAGAGAGAGAGAGAGAGAGAGAGAGAGAGAGAGAGAGAGAGAGAGAGAGAGAGAGAGAAGAGACTGTGTGAGTGTGTGTGTGTGGAAGTTAGTGGCTTTATCAAGATGTAGTTTTTACTACTGCCCTCTAGGGAAAAGAAAAACCTCTGTGACTTTAGAAAGCCATGCCTCGTGTGTGTCAGTGTGTGTGTGTGTTTGTGTGTGTGTGTGTGTGTGTGTGTGTGTGTGTGTGTGTGTGTGTGTGTGTGTGTGTGTGTGTGTGTGTGTGTGTGTGTGTGTGTGTGTGTGTGCTGCAGGTGAATCCATAATGAATGAACAGCTATGAATCATACGGTATGGCATATGTCTATTCATTTCTGCATAAAGCCTACAATATCTAACAACATTTTACATACAGTCAAATGTTTGGACACACCTACTCATTCAAAACTATAAAACAACACATATGGAATCATGTAATAACCAGAAAAGTGTTAAACAAATCAAAATATATTTTAGATTTTAGATTTTTCAAAGTAGCCACCCTTTGCCTTAATGACAGCTTTGCACACTCTTGGCATTCTCTCAACCAGCTTCACCTGGAATGCTTTTCCAACAGTCTTGAAGGAGTTCCCACATATGCTGACGACTTGTTGGTTGCTTTTCCTTCACTTTGCGGTCCAACACATCCCAAACCATCTCAATTGGGTTGAGGTCGGGGGATTGTGGGACCAGCACTCCATCACTCTCCTTCTTGGTAAAATAGCTCTTACACAACCTGGAGGTGTGTTGGGTCATTGTCCTGTTGAAAAACAAATGATAGTCCAACTAAGCGCAAACCAGATGGGATGGCGTATCACTGTAGAATGCTGTGGTAGCCATGCTGGTTAAGTGTGCCTTGAATTCTAAATACATCACCAGCAAAGCACCCCCACACCATCACACCTCCTCCTCCATGCTTCACGGTGGGAACCACACATGCGGAGATCATCCGTTCACCAACTATGCGTCTCACAAAGACACAGCGGTTGGAACCATAAATCTCACATTTGGACTCATCGGACCAAAGGACAAATTTCCACCGGTCTAATGTCCATTGCTCGTGTTTCTTAGCCCAAGCAAGTCTCTTCTTATTATTGGTGTCCTTTAGTAGTGGTTTCTTTGCAGCAATTCGACCTTGAAGGCCTGATTCACGCAGTCTCCTCTGAACAGTTGATGTTGAGATGTGTCTGTTACTTGAACTCTGTGAAGCATTTATTTGGGTTGCAATTTCTGACGCTGGTAACTCTATTGAACTTATCCTCTGCAGCAGAGGTAACTCTGGGTCTTCCTTTCCTGTGGCGGTCCTCATGAGAGCCAGTTTCATCATAGCGCTTGATGGTTTTTGCGACTGCACTCACGAGTGGCGCAGTGGTCTAAGGCACTGCATCGCATTGCTAGCTGTGCCACTAGAGATCCTGGTTCGAATCCAGGCTCTGTTGTAGCTGGCCGTGACCGGGAGACCTATGGGGCGGCGCACAATTGGCCCAGGGTAGGGGAGGGAATGGCCGGCAGGGATGTAGCTCAGTTGGTAGAGCATGGCATTTGCAACGCCAGGGTTGTGGGTTCAATTCCCACGGGGGGCCAGTATGAAAAAATAATGTATGCACTCACTAACTGTAAGTCGCTCTGGATAACAGCGTCTGCTAAATGACTAAAATGTAAATGTAAGAAAGTTTAAAAGTTCTTAAAGTAATGATGGACTGTCGTTTCTCTTTGCTTATTTGAGCTGTTCTTGACATAATATGGACTTTTACCAAATAGGGCTATCTTCTGTATACCACCCCTACCTTGTCACAACACAACTGATTGGCTCGAACTTTTAACAAGGCACACCTGTTAATTGAAATGCATTCCAGGTGCTGGTTGAGAGAATGCCAAGAGTGTGCAAAGCTGTCATCAAGGCAAAGGGTGGCTACTTTGAAGAATCTCAAATATAAAATATATTTTGATTTGTTTAACACTTTTTTGGGTTACTACATGATTACATAGGTGTTACTTCATAGTTTTGACGTCTTCACTATTATTCTACAATGTAGAAAATAGTTTGAAAAAATAAAGAAAAACCCTGGAATGAGTAGGTGTGTCCAAAACTTTTGACTGGTACTGTATATATATTTAAAGGCTCAGAGCAGTCAAAACGTTGTTGTTTTACATATATATCCACACTATGAGGTTGGAATAATACTGTGAAAATGATGATAACGCCCTTCTAGTGTAAGAGCGGTTTTGGAGCGGTTTTGGTGGGATGGAGTTTTGGCCTGCCTGGTGACATCACCAGGCGGTAAATCAGTTCATAGACCTATAAGAAAGAGAGTTCCAAACCTCTCCATTATGGAACGCTGTTTGGGTCTTTGCGTCTCAAAAAAATATACATGTCAAATAACTCTATTTGATTCTTCAAATAAGCTTGTTGACCAATCAGGACCTGAATATGACTGCACTTCCGTAATAATTGAACACCATCGTAAAATGTTTATGTAGTTATAACAGTATCACTCGTATGTCATATGTCACAGCGACTCATCGATACGTACGCTATGATGCTGGGAACGTTTTGTGTCGTGCACCTGCCAGACACACTTCCCCAAGCTCTGGACAGCGCTGGTCATAACATAGCTGGCTGATGGATGCAAACAATGTTCTTCCCCAAAAACGCAGCAAAACGACAATCTGTTTCAGTAGCTATAGTTAGCTCGCTAACTATCTAGCTAGGTGCCATAATCTAAAATAGCCCTAATTTATAAGACAGTTATTATTTGATTAATGATGGCGTGACCCACCTATGTGAAGCTAAACACAATAAGAATTTGCGGTTCGCCTTCAAAATAAAAGTTTATAATTGAAAGTGATGCAAATGAATACAAATAGTGCCACTATGGAATAGATCATGCTAAACGAGGTTGGAATGTTGTTATATAAATTCAACAAAAGACAATAATTTGTTAATTTGACAAAAATCTGTTGAAATCACACTGTGGATGTATTAGACTTTAGAATTGCGTTGGGGGCATACCTATTTCACTGTACAGTCTTACCTATGGATTGTGGATCAATGACATGGGGTATCAGTCTACTCAGTGACACCCAGAGAACATTAGCGTCGTAGCTCTTATTGCGGGTCTCTGAAACCACTGTGAATTGAGCCACATTTATTGTACCAGTCAACCTACTATGTATTGAACACTATTCTAGAGGAAAAATAATACAAAATTGATGTTTTAGAGTCTGATAACTCTGAGGAGGACTTTGGGAAAAAAGCATTTGGGTACTGAGTAGACCCCATTTCAATGAGCCCCAATCCTTAGGTAAGGCTGTACAGTGAAATATGTATGGAAATACGCACACTAGGCTGACTGGGGAGGTGTTTTCACACAGTCAAAGTCCCGCAGTAAGAGCTACGACGCTACTATTTGCGTAAACTCTTCACAGTTATGTTCTGTGGGTGTCACTGAGTAGACTGATACTCCATTTCATTGCTCCACATTCCAACACTCCAACCTTGTTTAACATTTTCAAGTCTAAATATGGCATGATTCCACCAATTGTAACCTTCTGCGTCACTTTCAAATGGGGACTTTTATTTTGAAGGCGAACAGCAAATTACACTATTGTGGTTAATCCTTATTGTGGCTAGCTTCACAACACATAACCCGGTCCAGTCAAGCTTCACTAGCCAGACGAAGCTAGTTGGCTGCTTATAATGTTGGCTTTGGGAAACAGGGTTAAGTAGCTGGCCAGCTAGTTATTTCCATCAACTGAAGTTCAATTTCAATAGGAGAACAACAAGTGGCTAGCTAGCTAATACTACTCACATGGATTCCTAAATCATTGCTAAGAATATCGAAAAGTACTGCAGTTTCTACTGGTCATTGTTTTCAGGGCTGGTTGCATTGGTGCTAGCTAGGTACCAAGCTAAAGCTACCTATCTACCCCAGAAGTTGCTAATAACATCTTGTATCAAAGATATTTGCAAACATTTTTGATCCTGCTCGTTTGATCCTGCTCTTGTTTCAAATGCTCACACAGACGTTTTCCCATTCGGTCGAACAAATAATGCCTTATTACCAACGCGGTATTGTAAACACATCGTGGCAGGTGTGTGTGCTTGTTTGCAGACTTTTTTTAATATATTTTTTTGTACAGCTTTGACAGTTCTACTGATCCTAGTGGTGGCGCTTGGCTTGCAGGTGCAGATGCAGCACACACAACATTCTATAATGGATTTGTGTTATTTGACGTGTATCTTTTCTGACACTCGAAGACCGAAACAGCGTTCCATACTCCATCAATAACAGCTCGTTTTCAGTTTTCCCCTCCCCACTCAGACCACTCCCAGACAGTGCTTGCAAAATTCTTGCTTGAGAAATTGCTCTTTGCTACAAACCTATTTTTGTTTCTTTTTTTTGGACCATTTTAATTGAAAACAATCACAGTAATGTACTTAATTGTTACCCAGAAATATTTTGATATTGAGATAAAAACGGCTGCATTGGACCTTCTCTCTCTCTCCCCCTCCTCTGTCCCTCTCTCTCTTCTCTCTCTCCCCCTCCTCTCTCTCTCTCTCCCTCCTCTGTCCCTCTCTCTCTTCTCTCTCTCCCCCTCCTCTCTCTCTCTCTCTCCCTCCTCTGTCCCTCTCTCTCTCTCTCTCTCTCCTCTCTCTCTCTCTCTCTCTCCCCCCCTCTGTCCCTCTCTCTCTCTCTCTCTCCCCTCCTCTCTCTCTCTCTCTCCCCCTCCTCTCTCTCTCTCTCTCTCTCTTCTCTCTCCCTCCTCTCTCTCTCTCTCTCTCTCTCCCCCTCCTCTGTCTGTCTCTCTCTCTCTTCTCTCTCTCCCCCTCCTCTCTCTCTCTCTCTCCCCTCCTCTCTCCCTCTCTCTCTTCTCTCTCTCCCCCTCCTCTCTCTCTGTCTCTCTGTCTCTCTCTCTGTCTCTCTAACTGTCTCTCTCTCTCTTCTCTCTCTCCCCCTCCTCTCTCTCTCTCTCTCCCTCCTCTGTCCCTCTCTCTTCTTTCTCTCCCCCTCCTCACTCTCTCTCTCTCTCGCTCTCTCTCTCTGTCTCTCTCTCTCTGTCTCTTTCAATTCAATGTAAGGGCTTTATTGGCATGGGAAACGTATGTTAGCATTGCCAAAGCAAGTCTCTCTCTCTCTCTCTCTCTCTCTCTCTCTCTCTCTCTCTCTCTCTCTCTCCGTCTCTCTCTCTCTCTCTCTCTCTCTCTCTCTCTCTCTCTCTCTCTCTCTCTCTCTCTCTCTCTCTCTCTCTCATAAAAACCCTCCAAATGTGAATGGTTCACTAGGCGCGCGCTGTCCACTCCTCCACGCCGCATGCAACAATAAAACAGCATTTGTTTTTCTGGAGCGACTTGCGGCCGTATTCTGTTCTGTTCGGTGTGTTGCCCCCATCACGTGAGAATGAGTGACCAGGGGACAATAGCATGTTTTGGGGTGACGGTAATTGTAAGTGACGAAGACAATACGATAGCGACCCCCTCTCTCTCTCTCTAGCTATACTAAAAGGGACGGGGCTGAGATGAGATCATGGTTATGTGGACTTAGAAAAACGAACTTGAGTTAAGAGTTGATCTATTTAGCAGATAATTAAAATAATGTAATCATTATGTAATAATGTCTGTAGACTTGGTTGTACAGCCTTGTTTTAAATTGGCCTGTAATAAAGATCATTTAGACTATTTAAAAGCATATATTTACATCTTATTATATCGACAACGTGACAGGAACTTAACCCAAACATGTTGCCTGGGTGATTATGAGAAGATAGGCCTATCTAAAGTGAATTAAAAGAGCATGTAGTAATTTCACCAAGTGAAAGTGACATTTTCATAGTGACCTAAATGAATGATCTCTCATTACAAGAGCACTTCTCCCCTCCATTAGGAGGACACAGAAAAAGAAAAAAAAGATACCACTGCTGTTCAAAAACGTTCTATTTATTTTAGGCCTTATTAATACTCGAAATCGATATGAATAGAGGCAGTAGCATATAGGAACCCGATCATAAAACATCTTAGCATTGTATCTACAACAGCAGAGCAGCAGCGTAGCAACAGGTAGCGAGGCGGGGGAGAGAAAACATGCCACCTCGTTTCCGCGGTCCACTCCATGCCAAAACATTCATTCCACAATTGTTTACATTGTATTCAGATACAATAACCCACCTCACCTCCCCTCCCTTCTCCTTTTTTTTCTTCAAGAAAAACGAGAAGTAGACCTAACCTCTTGTAAAATGTGTGAGAAAGTTTAGCGCGGAGCAGTGCGTGAATACGCGCCTTGGCTGATGTGTCAACCCTGCCTGTGAGGTGCGCTTGCGCAGTGGAGCGGGGCGCCAAACGGAGCGGGCTGCAGGAGGAGGGGCCTCGCTGAGACTCGTGGCTCTCGGCTCTGTTTACAAGCCTTTACTCTTTTAATGTCAGCCTGCTCCTTCTCCGCGTCAAACAGGAGAGAGAGAGACAGTCAGAACGGAACGGAACGGCCGAGCTCCTTCTACCCTTTCAGACAGAAGAGAGAGAGACAGGCAGAACGGAACGGAACAGCGGAGCTCAGAGAGGACACACGGATATAGTGCAGCTCTCTCCACAAACAACAGCATGACTAGGAGGCCGAGACACAGGTAGGATAACTACATAAATAAGAAAATATTCATAAAGTACCCGGTCTCTGTGCTTTTAGATGGACTATCTTTTCATTTCAATCTCTCTTATTCTGATTCTGAATTTTCTCTCATTCTGAACAAGCTGCATTAACATTATGTTTTTATTTGCTGCATATCTGTGGATTGCTGCGGTTGGAGTTTGGGGTTGTTTAAAAATGTTCTATTGCCTAGGCTAGTCTATTTCTTTACCCAAACTATTATTATCTGGCTTCTTTGGTGCCGAGAGAGAGATTTTATTTGTGAGAGCAGATCTTTATTTTTGTGCTGGCGCGCACAGATGACAGGTGGTCCTAGCCTTCTGGCATGCGCTCCTTCCCTGCTGTCACTGTAGAGAGAGAGAGAGAGCGCTCGTGTGATGGTCGCGCTTCCGCGCACACACACACACGCTCTCTCTCTCTCTCTCTCTCTTTCGCTCGCTCTCTCTCTCATTTCACTCACTGTTTATTTAAATATAATTCATTCCGGGAGGCAGGTGTCTGAGTGCGTGCCGAACCGGCCCTGTGCGTAAAGTTGTTGTATTCTCATAAAATGGACTTTGGGGTGTCCACTGCAGTGACACAATGTAGTCAAGTTGGTTGTATAGTACAGGGAGCGGAGCATCGTTGAAATAAGGCGGGTTGGCGCTGTGTGTGACCCTCTGCCTGTTCTGGCGTATTATTAGGAAAGCGCGCAAGGTGCATGTCCTACTTGTAGCCTACTCGTGCTTTTACCAATATGACGCAACTAAAAAAAAAAGTAATGAACAGAAGTTACAATGTGCGTTATGTGGCGAATGCCTGCAACAAAGTTTAATCAAATCATTTGGAAAAATGTATACAGTTTAACACAAAATCTAGGATGCGTTTTTATTTCTTAATTTCTTATTTCATTTTTTTGTGACATTGGCACGCGACGGTGTTAATCAGTCTCAAGGCTGTGAGCTGAGAGCGCGAGGGTCCCTGTCTGTGCCATGCGCGGTGACATTGTGATCTTATAATAATATTATAGAGCTCATTTTAACCCTCCCGTTGTCCTAGGGTCAAAATGACCCGCCACTGTGTTGAACCAACTTTATTTAATTTTTATATTTTTGGGATCATTTGTGAGAAGGAGGCAGTGAGACTTTAAAGAAAGTATCACTGCCTCTTTCTCACAAATGATCCAAAAAATATAAAAATTAAATAAAGTTGGTTCAACACAGTGGCGGGTCATTTTGACCCTAGGACAACGGGAGGGTTAAACGTAATGCATGTGCGTTAAATAGATGCGTGTTGTTGTGAAATTGTGATGTTATAATAATATTATAGAGCTCATTTTAAACGTAATGTATGTGCGTTAAGATTGAGATATGAATTCAGACTTATTTTTCTCTAGCCACATGACAATATTTCGTTTTCATGCCAATGGTTAGGCCTAAGGTTTCCAATGGTTAGGCCTAATGTTTTGGCTTGTAAACAGTTTGTACAGACCTATTTTAAATAATGGGATGTTTTTTATTTTTTCTCCTTTGTTTGTATCGACTTGTTATAAAATAATGAAATAATTGATAAAATGTTGTTAAGTAGCCTGTTACCCTTGACAATCGATACGATTATATATCTTCTTACCGTGTGAATGAATTAAAGTTGGTATTCAGAAACAATTATGCTCAGTAGATATTCATAATTTACCGGAGAGCAATTTTTTTATTTTTTTATTTGTATCATATTGGTAAGAGACTTGTTGTTAAGGAAGTTGATATAGAGTGAAGGCTATCGTATTGTTTATAATACTGTAGTAAACACACACACACACACACACACACACGCACACACACACACACACACACACACACACACACACACACACACAAATGCCATGAGTTCCTGTTCACCTGTGTTACTGTAACAAAAAGGATCCTTTCTGCCTTACACGTTGTCCTGGCCTCTGATTGGCTCTGGATCTTGCGGTGACTGTGTGTGTGTGTGATTGGCTAGGAGGTGCTGCTCTGACTGTGCCTGGTGCAGGTCTGAACACGCTTAGGACCAGGACAGGATCATGTTCATGTGATCAGGAGTACCTGTACCTGCCTTGCCAGATCACCTGGGGTTTCTGTGGAAACCAACAACACCAGAACCAGTTTGTCAGAGTGTGTGTACATGTGTGGGGAGTTTGTGTGTGTTTGGAGAGTGTGTGTGTGTGTGTGTGTGGAGTGTGTGTGCGTGTGTGTGTGTGTGTGTGTGTGTAGAGTGTGTGTGTGGAGTGTGTGTGTTTGTGTTCCCCCCTGTATAGCCTTGTGGGCGACTGACTGACTGACTGACTGCACCCTACCCTGCTAGAATGACTGGTTCTGTTACCCTGTTACCACTCTACCCTGCTCAGGCCCAAATGACACCCTATTTCCTACTTAGTTTTGTCACCAGGGTTGGTTTGTTTTGGCCTGGATGAAGCTCATCTCAAGTGCCTCTTTTTTAGTATTTTCTCTCTCTTCTCTGTTTTCTGTCATTAAATTGCTTTCTGTCTCCCCACATTCTGTCTCTCATAATCATGACCATTAAGCTTTAGACTTTTGTTGTACCACATCATATGAAATGCAAAAATCTCTCTTTCTCTCTCTCTCTCTCTCTCTCTCTCTCTCTCTCTCTCTCTCTCTCTCTCTCTCTCTCTCTCTCTCTCTCTCTCTCTCTCTCTCTCTCTCTCTCTCTCTCTCTCTCTCTCTCTCTCTCTCTCTTTCTCTCTTCAGTGTGTACAGTAGTGAAGAAGATGATGATGACATTGAGATGTATGAACATGACTATGATGGACCGCTGCCCAAGGCAGGCAAACGGCATCTAGGCAAGACACGCTGGACACGAGAAGAGGTACTACCACTACCACTAACGCTAACACTACCGCTAACACTACCGCTACCACTACCGCTAACGCTAACACTACCACTAACGCTAACACTACCACTACCGCTAACGCTACCGCTACCACTAACACTACCGCTAACACTAACACTAACGCTACCGCTACCGCTAACGCTACCACTACCGCTACTACTAACGCTAACGCTACCGCTAACGCTACCACTACCACTAACACTAACGCTACCGCTACCACTTCCGCTACCACTAACGCTAACAGTAACACTAACACTAACACTAACACTAACAGTAACACTAACACTAACACTAACACTAACACTAACACTACCGCTACCACTAACACTACCACTAACGCTAACAATAACACACACACTAACAGGAACACACACACACACACACTAATACACACGCACATTTTAGTACGTTAATGTCTGATTAGTGTTTAATATGTTTGTTTGTGTCAGGATGAGAAGCTGAAGAAGTTAGTAGAACACCATGGATCAGAAGACTGGAAGCTCATCGCTAGCTTCTTACCTGTAAGACACACACACACACACACACACACACACACACACACACACACACACACACACACACACACACACACACACACACACACACACACACACACACACACACACACATACACGCTCACACACATGAGTGTGTGTTGGTAGAGATGAGTTAAGGTGTATATTCCAGAGTATTTGCATAGTAATGGTTTATTTTGGCGGGCTATCAGTCATTCTACACTGCCGGAGGGCAGGGTCTTCTGGCCCAAAGGAATTATTATCTAAAGAGTCCTAAAAACCCTCACCGCTCCACCTCTACACCAACACCAAATCTACACCTCCTTAAAACCATCCAGGAAAAGGCCTATGGTTTAGCACAGCAGGCTAACCAGTCTTGTGGTGCTCAGTAGACTAATGTAGTCACACCCGGACCACATCTACATGTTCTGCCCTGGCCTATTTCATTACCTGTTCATTATCTGAGTGTTCTCCAACAGAACCGTACAGACGTTCAGTGTCAACACCGCTGGCAGAAGGTTCTCAACCCAGAACTTATCAAAGGACCCTGGACCAAGGAGGAGGACCAGAGAGTAAGAACACAACCTTATAGAACGTTATAGAGAACCCTTTCAGAACCTTTTAGAATGTTACAGAGAACCCTTTCAGAACCCTTTCAGAACCTTATAGAAACGTATATAGAACCCTAATCAGGACCTTACTGAACTTTGAAGAACCCTCTCAGAACCTTATGGAATCATAACAGATTTTTATGTCCGAAATGGTACCCTTACCCAAAGTGCACTACTTTTGTCCAGAACCCTGAGAAACAAATAAGGATGAATAAGAATGAATAAGAATGAATAAAGATGAATAAGGATGAATAAGAATGAGCTCTCTAAATACTACATGGAATTATCTGAACACACACACACACACACACACACACACACACACACACAGAGAGAAGCCATGATGAGGTAATGATTAGTAGAGAAGCTGAGGATGGAAACTCCCTCCCAAACACAAGCAGGTGGCTCCAACATTTAGAGAGAAAGATAGATAAGAGATAAAGAGAGAAAGATAGAAGAAGGAGAGAGAGAGAGAGAAGGAGAGAGAGGGAAAGAGAGGGAGGGAAAGAGAGGGAGGGAAAGAGAGGGAGGGAAAGAGAGGGAGGGAAAGAGAGAGGGAAAGAGAGGGAGGGAAAGAGAGAGGGAAAGAGAGGGAGGGAAAGACAGAGGGAAAGAGAGGGAGGGAAAGAGAAGTAATGTTGACTTTTGGTCTGTTACTGAAAATGGACTAATAAACTATTCTCTCTCTGTCCCCTTTCCACCCCCCCCACCCCCTCCTCCACCTCCCCTCTCCCCCTCCCCCTTCCTCTCTCCCCCCTCCACCTCCCCCTCTCCCTCTCTGCCCCCCTCCCTCTCCCCTCTCTGCCCCCTCCCCTCTCCCCTCTCCCCTCTCCCCATTCCCCCCTCCACCTCCCCTGTCCCTCCCCTCCCCTCTCCCCTCTCTCCCTCTCCCCTCTCCCTCTCTGCCCCCCCTCCCTCTCCCCTCTCCCTCTCCCCATTCCCCCTCCACCTCCCCTGTCCCTCCACCTCCCCTCTCCCCTCTCTGCCCCCTCCACCTCCCCTCTCCCTCTCTGCCCTCTCCCCTCTCCCCTCTCCCCTCTCCCCTCTCCCCTCTCCCCTCTCCCCTCCACCTCCCCTGTCCCTCCACCTAGGTTATCGACCTAGTCCAGAAGTATGGAGCCAAGCGTTGGTCGGTGATCGCCAAGCACCTGAAGGGTCGGATAGGGAAGCAGTGCAGAGAGCGCTGGCACAACCACCTGAACCCTGAGGTGAAGAAGACTTCCTGGACCGAGGAGGAGGACCAGATCATCTACCAGGCCCACGAGAAACTGGGCAACCGCTGGGCCGAGATCGCTAAACTGCTGCCTGGCAGGTAGAGAGGGAGGGGGAGAGAGAGAGAGAGAGAGAGAGAGAGAGAGAGAGAGAGAGAGAGAGAGAGAGAGAGAGAGAGAGAGAGAGAGAGAGAGAGAGAGAGAGAGAGAGAGAGAGAGAGAGAGAGAGAGCGAGAGGGGGATACAGGGAGGGAGAGAGAGAGAGGGAGGCAGGGAGAGAGAGAGAGAGAGAGAGAGAGAGAGATGGGGATGGTGAGGGAGGGAGAGAGAGAGGGGTGAGGGAGGGAGAGAGAGGGAGGCAGGGAGGGAG
>NC_059224.1:2246468-2271468 GCF_020615455.1 Coregonus clupeaformis | reverse complement strand
AGTTCAGTACAAATACATTTTTATAAAAGCATTTCAACAGGCCAGGTTTTCATGTGTTTTTGATACTTTTGTATACTGCCTAGTCAATAAAGTCTTTTTTAAATGATATCTTTGTCTGAGTGGTTTGTGTTGTATGATATTTTAAAGACGGAATCCTCATTAGGGGAAACAGCATGGAGGAGAGGAAGGTCTAAAGGAGGTGAGCAGGGTGGAGGTGAGCAGGGTGGAGGTGAGCAGGGTGGAGGTGAGCAGGTGAGCAGGGTGGAGGTGAGCAGCGTGGAGGTGAGCAGGATGGAGGTGAGCAGGGTGGAGGTGAGCAGGATGGAGGTGAGCAGGGTGAAGGTGAGCAGGGTGGAGGTGAGCAGGATGGAGGTGAGCAGGGTGGAGGTGAGCAGGGTGGAGGTGAGCAGGATGGAGGTGAGCAGGGTGGAGGTGAGCAGGGTGGAGGTGAGCAGCGTGGAGGTGAGCAGGGTGGAGATGAGCAGGGTGGAGGTGAGCAGGGTGGAGGTGAGCAGCGTGGAGGTGAGCAGGGTGGAGATGAGCAGGGTGGAGGTGAGCAGGGTGGAGGTGAGCAGTGTGGAGGTGAGCAGGGTGGAGGTGAGCAGGGTGGAGGTGAGCAAGGTGGAGGTGAGCAGGGGGGAGGTGAGCAGGGTGGAGGTGAGCAGGGTGGAGGTGAGCAGGGTGGAGGTGAGGTAAAAAGCATTGCAGTACATATAGTATTATGCTGTTCTATCAGTGGTTCTATTGCAGCCTGATCACTAGAAATAGACTTTCGGACGTTTGAAAAGGTCCCGAGAACGTTGATACACAGTATACCTTCCTCTGCGCTCGTCCAATTTTTAAAGAATGTCTCCACCAGACAGCCAGAAGAGGACTGGCCACCCCTCAGAGCCTGGTTCCTCTCTAGGTTTCTTCCTAGGTTCCTGCCTTTCTAGGGAGTTTTTCCTAGCCACCGCGCTTCTACATCTGCATTGATTGCTGTTTGGGGTTTTAGGCTGAGTTTCTGTATAGGCACTTTGCGACAACTACTGATTTAAAAAGGGCTTTATAAATACATTTGATTGATTGATGGTGCTCGGAGCCTGAGCGTGATGCTCGGACCACTGCACTACGGCAGTTCACAATGCTCTAGCAAGCCGTGAGAATACTTGATGATACTTGATGATACTTGATGGTATGAGGTCGGTTGGTTTCCAGAACCTCCCCCAAACAATAGCCCTGACCTTAACCACTCAGAATTAATACCTAAACTGTTAACCTTTTGAGTTGTTTCTTTTTGAACCCTGTAACCACGCAGAATGAATGAGTCAAAAATAGACATTCATCCATAATACATCGAATTTCGAAGGGAAACTATGAAATCTTTTTCTCTATTGGCAATGATGTCCGAGGTAATTGTTGTTTGCAGTAATTTCGTTGTTGTTGTAATATGTCAAACCGACAATTCCACAACTAGTCATTGAGATTGACTAGTTTTCAAACTTTCGTTAGCGAGAACGTAAAAAATCGATTGGTCCAGTGGGCCAAATTTTTGGTTTGAGGTTTTAGCCATTGACTCACAGGGATGACCAGAAATGTAGAATGAACGAAAGTTACCTTCTCATCTACAATAATGTTTATAAAGCTAGCTGTAGCTCCGTAGTATTCAAATATACTTCACTCTGTAGTATTCAAATATACTTCACTCTGTAGTATTCAAATATACTTCACTCTGTAGTATTCAAATATACTTCACTCTGTAGTATTCAAATATACTTCACTTTGTAGTATTCAAATATACTTCACTCTGTAGTATTCAAATATACTTCACTCTGTAGTATTCAAATACATCTGCCCTTCATCAACACACACACACACTCCCCAGCTAGCACATAACGTTCTGAGAACCATTTGTTTCCTAGAGCTTGGCGATAGCGTGGTTGTCCTATGCATATTTTGCATACAACCTTCCCACAACTTTCTGGGAATTATGCAGGATAGAGAGTTGGCTTTGGAAACATTCTCAGCACATTTTAAGGAACTTGACAAAAAACGTTTTCTTTTCTTGGTACACTACATGGCCAAATTAGTGGATTGGGCTATTACAGCCACAACCGCTGCTGACAGGTGTATAAAATCGAGCACACAGCCATGCAATCTCCATAGACAAACACTGGCAGTAGAATGGCGTTACTGAAGAGCTCAGTAACTTTCAGCGTGGCACCGTCATAGGATGCCTCCTTTCCAACAGGTCAGTTCGTCAAATTTCTGCCCTGCTAGAGCTGCCCCGGTCAACTGTAAGTGCTGTTATTGTGAAGTGGAAACGTCTAGGAGTAACATGGCTCAGCTGCGAAGTGGTCGGCCACACAAAAACGGGACCGCCGAGTGCTGAAGCGCGTAGAGCGTAAAAATCGTCTGTCCTCAGTTGCAACACTCACTACAGAGTTCCAAACTGCCTCTGGAAGCAACGTCAGCACAATAACTGTTCGTTGGGAGCTTCATGAAATGGGTTTCCATGGCCGAGCAGCCGCACACAAGCCTAAGATCACCATGCGCAATGCCAAGCGTCGGCTGGAGTGGTGTAAAGACCTTGTTTGTTTCTTATTCTTTATCCCTCCATATCCCTTCTCTCGTTCTACCACTTGTTGCTTGTTTCTTCTCTGACACCTCTCTCTCTCTCTCTCTCTCTCTCTCTCTCTCTCTCTCTCTCTCTCTCTCTCTCTCTCTCTCTCTCTCTCTCACACTCTCTGTCTCTCTGTCTCTCTCTCTCTCTCTCTCTCTCTCCCCTCTCTCTCTCTCTCTCTCTCTCTCTCTCTCGCTCTCTCTCTCTCTCTCGCTCTCTCTCTCTCTCTCTCTCTCTCTCTCTCTCTCTCTCTCTATCGCACACACACACACACACACACACACACACACACACACACACACACACACACACACACACACACACACACACACACACACACACACACACACACATGCTCAGTGTACGAGGTGCACTGTATGTTGAGTCTCTAGAGGAGGCCTGTCTTCCTGCGAGGGACCAGGGGCTATATTTATCACCTCCACCAGTTCTCACATCCCCCCTCCAGCCATCTGCACCATACCGGGCCCCTGGAGCCAACATGAAGGCCCTTAAATCTCAGGGGGATACGGATACAGAGACAGAAATACTAGATATAAACTCTAAACCCAGCAACAATCAAAATACAACAACAGAACATTTGATTAAACTGTTGGGAATGAATCCTGACCTGGAATCTGTGGAAGTAACTTTAACACAAATCTCCCGTTGACGTGATTGCATGATGTCCAATTCCAGTTCGGGATTCAGTCCCCACACCTTACCCCACAGAATAAAATAATCAGATCCTTTTGCTGCAGGATTATTTTAATGATGTATGTGTCTCAGTTTAGGATTTTGTAATTGATATCATAAAGTGACAATTACTGCTATTCCAGCTATTCCAGCTATTCCAGCTATTCCTGAATCCCTCCTCTCTGAAACTCTATCTGTATTGTAGCTGATAGAAATGTCTGCTTGGTTGGATAACCGGTTGGTTGGATAGCTGGTTGGTTGGATAGCTGGTTGGTTGGATAACTGGTTGGTTGGATAACTGGTTGGTTGGATAACTGGTTGGTTGGATAGCTGGTTGGTTGGATAACCGGTTGGTTGGATAACTGGTTGATTGGATAACTGGTTGGTTGGATAAATGGTTGGTTGGATAGCTGGTTGGTTGGATAGCTGGTTGGTTGGATAACTGGTTGGTTGGATAGCTGGTTGGTTGGATAACCGGTTGGTTGGATAACCGGCTGGTTGGATAACTGGTTGGTTGGATAGCTGGTTGGTTGGATAACTGGTTGGTTGGATAACTGGTTGGTTGGATAACTAGTTGGTTGGATGGTTGGTGGTTGGTGTGCTGGTTGGATGGTTGGTGGTTGGTGTGCTGGTTGGATGGTTGGTGGTTGGTGGTTGGTGTGCTGGTTGGTGGTTGGTGGTTGGTGGTTGGTGTGCTGGTTGGATGGTTGGTGGTTGGTGGTTGGTGTGCTGGTTGGATGGTTGGTGGTTGGTGGTTGGTGGTTGGTGGTTGGTGTGCTGGTTGGATGGTTGGTGGTTGGTGGTTGGTGTGCTGGTTGGATGGTTGGTGGTTGGTGGTTGGTGGTTGGATGGTTGCTGGTTGGTGGTTGGTGTGCTGGTTGGATGGTTGGTGGTTGGTGGTTGGTGTGCTGGTTGGATGGTTGGTGGTTGGTGGTTGGTGTGCTGGTTGGATGGTTGGTGGTTGGTGGTTGGTGGTTGGTGGTTGGTGGTTGGTGGTTGGTGGTTGGTGGTTGGTGTGCTGGTTGGTGGTTGGTGGTTGGTGTGCTGGTTGGATGGTTGGTGGTTGGTGGTTGGTGTGCTGGTAGGATGGTTGGTGGTTGGTGGTTGGTGTGCTGGTTGGATGGTTGGTGGTTGGTGGTTGGTGTGCTGGTTGGATGGTTGGTGGTTGGTGGTTGGTGGTTGGTGTGCTGGTTGGTGGTTGGTGGTTGGTGGTTGGTGTGCTGGTTGGTGGTTGGTAGTTGGTGTGCTGGTTGGATGGTTGGATGGTTGGTGGTTGGTGGTTGGTGTGCTGGTTGGATGGTTGGTGGTTGGATGGTTGGTGTGCTGGTTGGTGGTTGGTGGTTGGTGGTTGGTGTGGTGGTTGGTGGTTGGTGGTTGGTGTGCTGGTTGGGTGGTTGGTGGTTGGTGGTTGGTGGTTGGATGGTTGGTGTGCTGGTTGGTGGTTGGTGGTTGGTGGTTGGTGTGCTGGTTGGTGGTTGATGGTTGGTGGTTGGTGTGGTGGTTGGTGGTTGGTGGTTGGTGGTTGGTGTGCTGGTTGGGTGGTTGGTGGTTGGTGGTTGGTGGTTGGATGGTTGGTGTGCTGGTTGGGTGGTTGGTGGTTGGTGGTTGGTGGTTGGTGTGATGGTTGGTGGTTGGTGGTTGGTGGTTGGTGGTTGGTGTGCTGGTTGGTGGTTGGATGGTTGGTGGTTGGTGTGCTGGTTGGATGGTTGGTGTGCTGGTTGGATGGTTGGTGGTTGTTGTGCTGGTTGGATGGTTGGTGGTTGGTGTGCTGGTTGGATGTTTGGTGGTTGGTGTGCTGGTTGGATGGTTGGTGTGCTGGTTGGATGGTTGGTGGTTGGTGTGCTGGTTGGATGGTTGGTTGTTGGTGGTTGGTGTGCTGGTTGGATGGTTGGTGGTTGGTGGTTGGTGTGCTGGTTGGATGCCTGTAGATACAGTGTTGTTGTTCTACAGTCATAATAGTGAAGTGAAAATAGTCCAAAATGAAAACTAGAGTTTCAACTCCATGAATGAATTTTACTGTGTATGTCAGCTGTACGTGCAAGCGAGTGTAAAGTGTGTGTGTGTGTGTGTGTGTGTGTGTGTGTATGTGTGTGTGTGTGTGTGTGTAAGTGTGTAGGTGTAGGCAGGAAGAGGAGGTGAAGACTGAGAGTCCAGAAACAGAAGCAGACTTTCACATTAGGAATTCCTCCATCTAAAGTAGCCACAAGCCTGAACTCCAGACACACATACACACAAACACACACACCCACACACACACACAGAGGCACCTGTTATTGCTGTCTACTGGGCCCATCTGCCTGAGAGACAGAGAGAGAGAGCGAGAGAGAGAGAGAGAGGGAGCGACAGAGACAGAGACAGAGAGAGAGAAAAAAAACAGACAGACAGACAGAGAGCGAGACAGAGAGTGAGAGAGAGACAGAAAGAGAGAGAGAGAGAAAAACAGACAGACAGACAGACAGACAGAGAGAGAGAGAGAGAGAGAGAGAGAGAGAGAGAGAGAGAGAGAGAGAGAGAGAGAGAGAGAGAGAGAGAGAGAGAGAGAGAGAGAGAGAGAGAGAGAGAGAGAGAGAGAGAGAGAGAGACCGAGAGACAGAGAGAGAGAGAGAGAGAGAGAGGGAGAGAGAGAGAGAGAGAGAGAGAAATGCAGATAGAGACAGAGAGAGACAGAGAGAGAGACAGAGAGAGAGAGAGAGAGAGAGAGAGACAGAGAGAGAGAGAGAGAGAGAGAGAGAGAGAGAGAGAGAGAGAGACCGAGAGACAGAGAGAGAGAGAGAGAGAGAGAGAGAGAGAGAGAGAGAGAGAGAGAGAGAGAGAGAGAGAGAGAGACAATGGCACAAAAACAAAAACACAGGTGCAAATCCTAGCACTCACTCACTCACTCACTCTGTACAAAATGTATACGATAACTTCACTAGATAACAATGCATCAGTCTATAAGCCTATTGGAGAAAGGAGGAAGTAGAGTAGATGAAGGCCCCAGACCTTGGTGCTGTAGCATTGCCCATAGCAACTGAGTTCCCCAGGGACACAGTCCTCGCTGTTGGGTCCGTGTGATGCAATGGCAACCCGGGGAGTGCGCGACTACGGCAACTGGGGCTCTATGGTGATATATACTCTAGATTGGGATAGGGTGATGAGGTGGAGAGGTGATGGGGGATGAGGTGGAGAGGGGATGGGGGATGAGGTGGAGAGGTGATGGGGATGAGGTGGAGAGGGGATGGGGTGATGAGGTGGAGAGGTGATGGGGGGATGAGGTGGAGAGGTGATGGGGATGAGGTGGAGAGGGGATGGGGGATGAGGTGGAGAGGGGATGGGGGTGATGAGGTGGAGAGGGGATGGGGGATGAGGTGGAGAGGGGATGGGGGATGAGGTGGAGAGGGGATGGGGGATGAGGTGGAGAGGTGATGGGGTGATGAGGTGGAGAGGTGATGGGGATGAGGTGGAGAGGTGATGGGGATGAGGTGGAGAGGGGATGGGGGATGAGGTGGAGAGGTGATGGGGGATGAGGTGGAGAGGTGATGGGGATGAGGTGGAGAGGTGATGTGGATGAGGTGGAGAGGTGATGGGGATGAGGTGGAGAGGGGATGGGGGATGAGGTGGAGACGTGATGGGTGATGAGGTGGAGAGGTGATGGGTGATGAGGTGGAGAGGTGATGGGGATGAGGTGGAGACGTGATGGGGATGAGGTGGAGAGGTGATGGGTGATGAGGTGGAGAGGTGATAGGGTGATGAGGTGGAGAGGTGATGGGGATGAGGTAGAGACGTGATGGGGATGAGGTGGAGAGTGATGGGGGATGAGGTGGAGAGGTGATGGGGATGAGGTGGAGAGGGGATGGGGGATGAGGTGGAGAGGGGATGGGGGATGAGGTGGAGAGGTGATGGGGATGAGGTGGAGAGGTGATGGGGATGAGGGGGAGAGGGGGATGGGGGATGAGGTGGAGAGGGGATGGGGGATGAGGTGGAGAGGTGATGGGGATGAGGTGGAGAGGTGATGGGGATGAGGTGGAGAGGGGATGGGGGATGAGGTGGAGAGGTGATAGGGTGATGAGGTGGAGACGTGATGGGGGATGAGGTGGAGAGGGGATGGGGGATGAGGTGGAGAGGGATGGGGGATGAGGTGGAGAGGTGATGGGGATGAGGTAGAGACGTGATGGGGATGAGGTGGAGAGGTGATGGGGGATGAGGTGGAGAGGTGATGGGGATGAGGTGGAGAGGGGATGGGGGGATGAGGTGGAGAGGGGATGGGGGATGAGGTGGAGAGGTGATGGGGATGAGGTGGAGAGGTGATGGGGATGAGGTGGAGAGGGATGGGGGATGAGGTGGAGAGGGGATGGGGGATGAGGTGGAGAGGTGATGGGGATGAGGTGGAGAGGTGATGGGGATGAGGTGGAGAGGGGATGGGGGATGAGGTGAGAGGTGATAGGGTGATGAGGTGGAGACGTGATGGGGGATGAGGTGGAGAGGGGATGGGGGATGAGGTGGAGAGGGGATGGGATGAGGTGGAGAGGGGATGGGGGATGAGGTGGAGAGGTGATGGGGGATGAGGTAGAGACGTGATGGGGGATGAGGTGGAGAGGGGATGGGGGATGAGGTGGAGACGTGATGGGGGATGAGGTGGAGAGGGGATGGGGGATGAGGTGGAGAGGGGATGGGGGATGAGGTGGAGAGGGGATGGGGATGAGGTGGAGCGGTGATGGGGATGAGGTGGAGAGGGGATGGGGGATGAGGTGGAGAGGTGATGGGGGATGAGGTGGAGAGGTGATGGGGGATGAGGTGGAGAGGTGATGGGGGATGAGGTGGAGAGGTGATGGGGGATGAGGTGGAGAGGTGATGGGGATGAGGTGGAGAGGGGATGGGGGATGAGGTGGAGAGGGGATGGGGGATGAGGTGGAGAGGTGATGGGGATGAGGTGGAGAGGTGATGGGGATGAGGTGGAGAGGGGATGGGGGATGAGGTGGAGAGGTGATGGGGTGATGAGGTGGAGAGGTGATGGGGGATGAGGTGGAGAGGTGATGGGGGATGAGGTGGAGAGGGGATGGGGATGAGGTGGAGAGGGGATGGGGTGATGAGGTGGAGAGGGGATGGGGGATGAGGTGGAGAGGTGATGGGGATGAGGTGGGAGGGGATGGGGGATGAGGTGGAGAGGTGATGGGGGGATGAGGTGGAGAGGGGATGGGGGATGAGGTGGAGAGGGGATGGGGGATGAGGTGGAGAGGTGATGGGGGATGAGGTGGAGAGGGATGGGGATGAGGTGGAGAGGTGATGGGGGATGAGATGGAGAGGTGATGGGGATGAGGTGGAGAGGGGATGGGGGATGAGGTGAGAGGGTGATGGGGTGATGAGGTGGAGAGGTGATGGGGGATGAGGTGGAGAGGTGATGGGGGATGAGGTGGAGAGGGGATGGGGGATGAGGTGGAGAGGGGATGGGGTGATGAGGTGGAGAGGTGATGGGGGATGAGGTGGAGAGGTGATGGGGATGAGGTGGAGAGGGGATGGGGGATGAGGTGGAGAGGGGATGGGGGATGAGGTGAGAGGGATGGGGGATGAGGTGGAGAGGGGATGGGGTGATGAGGTGGAGAGGTGATGGGGATGAGGTGGAGAGGTGATGGGTGATGAGGTGGAGAGGTGATGGGGATGAGGTGGAGACGTGATGGGGATGAGGTGGAGAGGTGATGGGTGATGAGGTGGAGAGGTGATAGGGTGATGAGGTGGAGAGGTGATGGGGATGAGGTAGAGACGTGATGGGGGATGAGGTGGAGAGGGGATGGGGTGATGAGGTGGAGAGGTGATGGGGATGAGGTGGAGAGGGGATGGGGGATGAGGTGGAGAGGTGATGGGGTGATGAGGTGGAGAGGTGATGGGGATGAGTTGGAGAGGGGATGGGGGATGAGGTGGAGAGGGGATGGGGGATGAGGTGAGAGAGGGATGGGGGATGAGGTGGAGAGATGGGGGATGAGGTGGAGAGGGGATGGGGTGATGAGGTGGAGAGGTGATGGGGGGATGAGGTGGAGAGGGGATGGGGGGATGAGGTGGAGAGGTGATGGGGGATGAGGTGGAGAGGGGATGGGGGGATGAGGTGGAGAGGGGATGGGGGATGAGGTGGAGAGGTGATGGGGCATGAGGTGGAGAGGTGATGTGGATGAGGTGGAGAGGGGATGGGGATGAGGTGGAGAGGGGATGGGGTGATGAGGTGGAGACGTGATGGGGGATGAGGTGGAGAGGTGATGGGGTGATGAGGTGGAGAGGTGATGGGGATGAGGTGGAGAGGTGATGGGGATGAGGTGGAGAGGGATGGGGGATGAGGTGAGAGGGGATGGGGTGATGAGGTGGAGAGGTGATGGGGGATGAGGTGGAGAGGGGATGGGGGATGAGGTGGAGAGGTGATGGGGGTGATGAGTAGGAGAGGTGATGGGGATGAGGTGAGAGGGGATGGGGATGAGGTGGAGAGGTGATGGGGGATGAGGTGGAGAGGGGATGGGGATGAGGTGGAGAGGGGATGGGGGATGAGGTGGAGAGGGGATGGGGTGATGAGGTGGAGAGGTGATGGGGGATGAGGTGGAGAGGTGATGGGGGATGAGGTGGAGAGGTGATGGGGATGAGGTGGAGAGGTGATGGGGGATGAGGTGGAGAGGGGATGGGGGGATGAGGTGGAGAGGTGATGGGGTGATGAGGTGGAGAGGTGATGGGGATGAGGTGGAGAGGTGATGGGGATGAGGTGGAGAGGTGATTTGGGATGAGGTGGAGAGGTGATGGGGGATGAGGTGGAGAGGGGATGTGGGGATGAGGTGGAGAGGTGATGGGGATGAGGTGGAGACGTGATGGGGATGAGGTGGAGAGGTGATGGGGTGATGAGGTGGAGAGGTGATGGGGTGATGAGGTGGAGAGGTGATGGGGATGAGGTTGAGAGGTGATGGGGATGAGAGGAGAGGTGATGGGGATGAGGTGGAGACGTGATGGGGGGATGAGGTGGAGAGTTGATGGGGATGAGGTGGAGAGGTGATAGGGTGATGCGGTGGAGAGGTGATGGGGATGAGGTGGAGAGGTGATGGGGTGATGAGGTGGAGAGGTGATGGGGTGATGAGGTGGAGAGGTGATGGGGATGAGGTGGAGATGTGATGGGGGATGAGGTGGAGAGGTGATGGGGTGATGAGGTGGAGAGGTGATGGGGGGATGAGGTGGAGACGTGATGGGGATGAGGTGGAGAGGTGATGGGGGATGAGGTGGAGAGGTGATGGGGATGAGGTAGAGACGTGATGGGGATGAGGTGGAGAGTTGATGGGGATGAGGTGGAGAGGTGATAGGGTGATGAGGTGGAGAGTTGATGGAGATGAGGTGGAGAGGTGATGGGGATGAGGTGGAGAGGGGATGGGGATGAGGTGGAGAGGGGATGGGGGATGAGGTGGAGAGGTGATGGGTTTGAGGTGGAGAGGTGATGGGGATGAGGTGGAGAGGGGATGGGGGATGAGGTGGAGAGGTGATGGGGTGATGAGGTGGAGAGGTGATGGGGGATGAGGTGGAGAGGTGATGGGGGATGAGGTGGAGAGGGGATGGGGGATGAGGTGGAGAGGGGATGGGGTGATGAGGTGGAGAGGTGATGGGGGATGAGGTGGAGAGGGGATGGGGGATGAGGTGGAGAGGTGATGGGGTGATGAGGTGGAGAGGTGATGGGGATGAGTTGGGGTGATGGGGATGAGTTGGAGAGGGGATGGGGGATGAGGTGGAGAGGGGATGGGGGATGAGGTGGAGAGGGGATGGGGGATGAGGTGGAGAGATGGGGGGATGAGGTGGAGAGGTGATGGGGGTGATGAGGTGAGAGGTGATGGGGGATGAGGTGGAGAGGGGATGGGGGATGAGGTGGAGAGGTGATGGGGGATGAGGTGGAGAGGGGATGGGGGATGAGGTGGAGAGGGGATGGGGGATGAGGTGGAGAGGTGATGGGGGATGAGGTGGAGAGGTGATGGGGATGAGGTGGAGAGGGGATGGGGATGAGGTGGAGAGGGGATGGGGGGATGAGGTGGAGACGTGATGGGGGATGAGGTGGAGAGGTGATGAGGGAGAGTGATGGGATGAGGTGGAGAGGTGATGGGGATGAGGTGGAGAGGGGATGGGGGATGAGGTGGAGAGGGGATGGGGTGATGAGGTGGAGAGGTGATGGGGGATGAGGTGAGAGGGGATGGGGGATGAGGTGGAGAGGTGATGGGGGGATGAGGTGGAGAGGTGATGGGGGGATGAGGTGGAGAGGGGATGGGGGATGAGGTGAGAGGTGATAGGGATGAGGTGGAGAGGATGGGGATGAGGTGGAGAGGGGATGGGGGATGAGGTGGAGAGGGGATGGGGTGATGAGGTGAGAGGGGTGATGGGGGATGAGGTGGAGAGGTGATGGGGGATGAGGTGGAGAGGTGATGGGGGATGAGGTGGAGAGGTGATGGGGATGAGGTGGAAGGTGATGGGGGATGAGGTGGAGAGGTGATGGGGGATGAGGTGGAGAGGATGGGGGATGAGGTGGAGAGATGGGGGGATGAGTTGGAGAGGTGATGGGGTGATGAGGTGGAGAGGGGATGGGGATGAGGTGGAGAGGGGATGGGGGGATGAGGTGGAGAGGTGATGGGGGATGAGGTGGAGAGGGATGGGGGATGAGGTGGAGAGGGGATGGGGGATGAGGTGGAGAGTGATGGGGCATGAGGTGGAGAGGATGATGGATGAGGTGAGAGGGATGGGGATGAGGTGAGAGGGATGGGGTGATGAGGTGGAGACGTGATGGGGGATGAGGTGGAGAGGTGATGGGGTGATGAGGTGGAGAGGTGATGGGGATGAGGTGGAGAGGTGATGGGGATGAGGTAGAGGGGATGGGGATGAGGTGGAGAGGATGGGGTGATGAGGTGGGAGAGGTGATGGGGGATGAGGTGAGAGGGGATGGGGATGAGGTGGAGAGGTGATGGGGTGATGAGTAGGAGAGGTGATGGGGGGATGAGGTGAGAGGGGATGGGGGATGAGGTGGAGAGGTGATGGGGGATGAGGTGGAGAGGGGATGGGGATGAGGTGGAGAGGGATGGGGGGATGAGGTGGAGAGGGGATGGGGTGATGAGGTGGAGAGGTGATGGGGGATGAGGTGGAGAGGTGATGGGGGATGAGGTGAGAGGTGATGGGGGATGAGGTGGAGAGGTGATGGGGGATGAGGTGGAGAGGGATGGGGGATGAGGTGGAGAGGTGATGGGTGATGAGGTGGAGAGGTGATGGGGATGAGGTGGAGAGGTGATGGGGATGAGGTGGAGAGGTGATTTGGGATGAGGTGGAGAGGTGATGGGGGATGAGGTGGAGAGGGGATGTGGGGATGAGGTGGAGAGGTGATGGGGATGAGGTGGAGACGTGATGGGGGATGAGGTGGAGAGGTGATGGGGTGATGAGGTGGAGAGGTGATGGGGTGATGAGGTGGAGAGGTGATGGGGATGAGGTTGAGAGGTGATGGGGATGAGAGGAGAGGTGATGGGGGATGAGGTGGAGACGTGATGGGGGATGAGGTGGAGAGTTGATGGGGATGAGGTGGAGAGGTGATAGGGTGATGAGGTGGAGAGGTGATGGGGGATGAGGTGGAGAGGTGATGGGGTGATGAGGTGGAGAGGTGATGGGGTGATGAGGTGGAGAGGTGATGGGGATGAGGTGGAGATGATGGGGGATGAGGTGGAGAGGTGATGGGGGTGATGAGGTGGAGAGGTGATGGGGGATGAGGTGGAGACGTGATGGGGATGAGGTGGAGAGGTGATGGGGGATGAGGTGGAGAGGTGATGGGGATGAGGTAGAGACGTGATGGGGGATGAGGTGGAGAGTTGATGGGGATGAGGTGGAGAGGTGATAGGGTGATGAGGTGGAGAGTTGATGGAGATGAGGTGGAGAGTGATGGGGATGAGGTGAGAGGGATGGGGATGAGGTGGAGAGGGGATGGGGGATGAGGTGGAGAGGTGATGGGTTTGAGGTGAGAGGAGTGATGGGGATGAGGTGAGAGGGGATGGGGGATGAGGTGGAGAGGTGATGGGGTGATGAGGTGGAGAGGTGATGGGGGATGAGGTGGAGAGGTGATGGGGGGATGAGGTGGAGAGGGGATGGGGGATGAGGTGGAGAGGGGATGGGGTGATGAGGTGGAGAGGTGATGGGGGGGATGAGGTGGAGAGGGGATGGGGGATGAGGTGGAGAGGTGATGGGGTGATGAGGTGGAGAGGTGATGGGGATGAGTTGAGAGGGATGGGGATGAGGTGGAGAGGGGATGGGGGATGAGGTGGAGAGGGGATGGGGGATGAGGTGGAGAGATGGGGGATGAGGTGGAGAGGTGATGGGGTGATGAGGTGGAGAGGTGATGGGGGATGAGGTGGAGAGGGGATGGGGATGAGGTGGAGAGGTGATGGGGGGATGAGGTGGAGAGGGGATGGGGATGAGGTGGAGAGGGGGATGGGGATGAGGTGAGAGGTATGGGGGATGAGGTGGAGAGGTGATGGGGATGAGGTGGAGAGGGGATGGGGATGAGGTGGAGAGGGATGGGGTGATGAGGTGGAGACGTGATGGGGATGAGGTGGAGAGGTGATGGGGTGATGAGGTGGAGAGGTGATGGGGATGAGGTGGAGAGGTGGATGGGGATGAGGTGGAGAGGGATGGGGGATGAGGTGGAGAGGGGATGGGGTGATGAGGTGGAGTGGTGATGGGGGGATGAGGTGGAGAGGGATGGGGATGAGGTGGAGAGGTGATGGGGTGATGAGGTGGGAGAGGTGATGGGGGATGAGGTGGAGAGGGGATGGGGGATGAGGTGAGAGAGTGATGGGGGATGAGGTGGAGAGGGGATGGGGATGAGGTGGAGAGGGGATGGGGGATGAGGTGGAGAGGGGATGGGGTGATGAGGTGGAGAGGTGATGGGGGATGAGGGTGGAGAGGTGATGGGGGATGAGGTGGAGAGGTGATGGGGGATGAGGTGGAGAGGTGATGGGGATGAGGTGAGAGGTGATGGGGATGAGGTGGAGAGGTGATGGGGGATGAGGTGAGAGAGGTGATGGGGGATGAGGTGGAGTGGGGGGATAGGTGGAGAGGTGATGGGGATGAGGTGGAGAGGTGATGGGGATGAGGTGGAGAGGTGATTTGGGATGAGGTGGAGAGGTGATGGGGGATGAGGTGAGATGGGATGGGGGGATGAGGTGAGAGGTGATGGGGATGAGTGGAGACGGATGGGGGATGAGGTGGAGAGGTGATGGGGTGATGAGGTGGAGAGGTGATGGGGTGATGAGGTGGAGGGTGATGTGAGGTTGAGAGGTGATGGGGATGAGAGGAGAGGATGGGGGATGAGGTGGAGACGCGATGGGGGATGAGGTGGAGAGTTGATGGGGATGAGGTGTGAGAGGTGATAGGGTGATGAGGTGGAGAGGGATGGGGGATGAGGTGAGAGGTGATGGTGATGAGGTGGAGAGGTGATGGGGGTGATGAGGTGGAGAGGTGATGGGGATGAGGTGGGAGACGTGATGGGGGATGAGGTGGAGAGGTGATGGGGTGATGAGGTGGAGAGGTGATGGGGGGATGAGGTGGAGACGTGATGGGGATAGGTGGAGGAGGTATGGGGATGAGGTGGAGAGGTGATGGGGATGGGTAGAGAGACGGATGGGGGATGAGGTGGAGAGTTGATGGGGATGAGGTGGAGAGGTGATAGGGTGATGAGGTGGGAGAGCTGATGGAGATGAGGTGGAGAGGTGATGGGGATGAGGTGAGAGGTGATGGGGATGAGGAGAGAGGTGATGGGGTAGTGGAGAGGTGATGGGGGATGGTGGAGAGGTGATGGGATGAGGTGGAGAGGTGATGGGGATGGGTGGAGATTTGATGGGGATGAGGTGGAGAGTTGATGGGGATGAGGTGGGAGATGTGAGAGGGTGATGAGGTGGAGAGGTGATGGGGGATGAGGTGGAGAGGTGATGGGGTGATGAGGTGGAGAGGTGATGGGGTGATGAGGGTGGGAGAGGTGATGGGGATGAGGTGGAGAGGTGATGGGGTGATGAGGTGGAGAGGTGATGGGGGGATAGGTGGAGACGTGATGGGGATGAGGTGGAGAGGTGATGGGGGATGAGGGTGGAGAGGTGATGGGGGATGAGGTAGAGACGGATGGGGGATGAGAGGTGGAGAGTTGATGGGGATAGGTGGAGAGTGATAGGGTGATGAGGTGGAGAGGTGATGGGGATGAGGTGGAGAGGTGATGGGGATGAGGTGGAGAGGTGATGGGGTGATGAGGTGGAGAGGTGATGGGGATGAGGGAGGAGAGGTGATGGGGTGATGAGGTGGAGAGGTGATGGGGATGAGGTGGAGAGTGATGGGGGATGAGGTGGAGAGGTTGAGAGGTGATGGGGGATGAGGTGGAGAGGGGATGGGGGGATGAGGTGGAGAGGTGATGGGGTGATGAGGTGGAGAGGTGATGGGGATGAGGTGGAGAGGGTATGGGATGAGGTGGAGAGGTGATGGGGGATGAGGTGGAGAGGTGATGGGGGATGAGGTGGAGAGGGGATGGGGATGGGGGGATGAGGTGGAGAGGTGATGGGGTGATGAGGTGGAGAGGTGATGGGGATGAGGTGGAGAGGTGATGGGAATGAGGTGGAGAGGTGATGGGGGGATGAGGTGGAGAGGTGATGGGGGGATGAGGTGGAGAGGGGATGGGGGGATGAGGTGGAGAGGTGATGGGGATGATGTGGAGACGTGATGGGGGATGAGGTGGAGAGGTGATGGGGTGATGAGGTGGAGAGGTGATGGGGTGATGAGGTGGAGAGGTGATGAGGATGAGTGGAGAGGTGATGGGGATGAGGTGGAGAGGTGATGGGGATGAGGTGGAGACGTGATGGGGGATGAGGTGGAGAGTTGATGGGGATGAGGTGGAGAGGTGATAGGGTGATGAGGTGGAGAGGTGATGGGGGATGAGGTGGAGAGGTGATGGGGTGATGAGGTGGAGAGGGATGGGGTGATGAGGTGGAGAGGTGATGGGGATGATGTGGAGATGTGATGGGGGATGAGGGTGGAGAGGTGATGGGGTGATGAGGTGGAGAGGTGATGGGGGATGAGGTAGAGACGTGATGGGGGATGAGGTGGAGAGGTGATGGGGGATGAGGTGGAGAGGTGATGGGGATGAGGTAGAGACGTGATGGGGATGAGGTGGAGAGTTGATGGGGATGAGGTGGAGAGCTGATAGGGTGATGAGGTGGAGAGTTGATGGAGATGAGGTGGAGAGGTGATGGGGATGAGGTGGAGAGGTGATAGGGTGATGAGGTGGAGAGGTGATGGGGATGAGGAGGAGAGGTGATGGGGTGATGAGGTGGAGAGGTGATGGGGGATGAGGTGGAGAGGTGATGGGGATGAGGTGGAGAGGTGATGGGGGATGAGATGGAGAGGTGATGGGGGATGAGGTGGAGAGGTGATGGGGGATGAGGTGGAGAGGTGATTGGGTGATGAGTTGGAGAGGTGATGGGGATGAGGTGGAGAGGTGATGGGGATGAGGTGGAGACGGATGGGGGATGAGGTGGAGAGGTGATGGGGGATGAGGTGGAGAGGTGATGGGGATGAGCTGGAGAGGTGATGGGGATGAGGTGGAGAGGTGATGGGGGATGAGGTGGAGAGGTGATGGGGGATGAGGTGGAAAGGTTATGGGGATGAGGTGGAGAGGTGATGGGGGATGAGGTGGAGAGGTGATGGGGTGATGAGGTGGAGAGGTAATGGGGTGATGAGGTGGAGAGGTGATGGGGTGATGAGGTGGAGAGGTGATGGGATGAGTGAGAGGTGATAGGATGAGGTGGAGAGTTGATGGGGTGATGAGGTGGAGAGGTGATGGGGGGATGAGGTGGAGAGGTGATTGGGGGGGATGAGGTGGCGAGGTATGGGGGGGGGATGAGGTGGAGAGGTGATGGGGGGATGAGGTGGAGAGGTGATGGGGTGATGAGGTGGAGAGGTGATGGGGGATGAGGTGGAGAGGTGATGGGGATGAGGTGGAGAGGTGATGGGGTGATGAGGTGGAGAGGTATGGGGTGATGAGGTGGGAGAGGTGATGGGGGTATGAGGTGGAGAGGTGATGGGGATGAGGTGGAGAGGTGATGGGGGATGAGGTGGAGAGGGGGTGATGAGGTGGAGAGGTGATGGGGATGAGGTGGAGAGGTGATGGGGGATGATGTGGAGAGGTGATGGGGATGAGGTGGAGAGGTGATGGGGGGATGAGGTGGAGAGGTGATGGGGGATGAGGTGGAGAGGTGATTGGGGATGAGGTGGAGAGGTGATGGGGGTGATTAGGTGGAGAGGTACTGGGGTGATGAGGTGGAGAGGTGATGGGCTGATGAGGTGGAGAGGTGATGGGATGAGGTGGAGAGGTGATAGGGATGAGGTGGAGAGTTGATGGGGTGATGAGGTGGAGAGGTATGGGGGATGAGGGGAGGTGATGGGGATGAGACGGAGAGGTGATGGGGTGATGAGGTGGAGAGGTGATGGGGATGAGGTGGAGACGTGATGGGGGATGAGGTGGAGAGGTGATGGGGGATGAGGTGGAGAGGTGATGGGGATGAGGTGGAGAGGTGATGGGGTGATGAGGTGGAGAGGATGGGGATGAGGTGGAGAGGTGATGTGGGGATGAGGTGGAGAGGTATGGGGGATGAGGTGGAGAGGATGAAGGGGGATGAGGGTGAGAGGTGATGGGGGATGAGGTGGAGAGGCGATGGGGTGATGAGGTGGAGAGGTGATGGGCTGATTAGGTGGAGAGGTGATGGGGGATGAGGTGAGAGGATGGGGGGATGAGGTGGAGAGGTATGGGGGGATGAGGTGGAGAATGGGGGGATGAGGTGAGAGGCGATGGGGGGATGAGGTGGAGAGGCGATGGGGGATGAGGTGGAGAGGTATGGGGGATGAGGTGGAGAGGTGATGGGGGATGATGTGAGAGGTGATGGGGATGAGGTGAGAGGTGATGGGGGATGAGGTGGAGAGGTGATGGGGGATGAGCTGGAGAGGTGATGGGGGATGAGGTGGAGAGGTGATGGGGGGGTAGGTGGAGAGGTGATGGGATGAGGTGGAGAGGTATGGGGGATGAGATGGAGAGGTGATGGGGATGAGGTGGAGAGGTGATGGGGGATGAGGAGGAGAGCTGATGGGGGATGAGGTGGAGAGGTGATGGGGGATGAGGTGGAGAGATGGGGGGATGAGGTGGAGAGGTGATCGGGGATGAGGTGGAGAGATGGGGGGATGAGGTGGAGAGGTGATGGGGGATGAGGTGGAGAGGTGATGGGGTGATGAGGTGGAGAGGTGATGGGGGGATGAGGTAACTACCCTATTCTCTATATACCATTTGAACCCAATGGGCCCAGGTCAAATGGTAAGTGCATTCGGAAAGTATTCAGACCCTTTGCTGTGAGACTCGGAATTGAGCTCAGTTGCATCCTGTTTACATTGATCATCCTTGATGTTTCTACAACTTGATTGGAGTCCAATGACCCAAGCCCACCTCAGCTAATCAGCCCTTTGTGGTAGAGTGGCCAGACGAACGCCACTCCTCAGTAAAAGGCACATGACAGCCCGCTTGGAGTTTTCCAAAAGACACCTAAAGACTCTCAGACCATGAGAAACCAAGCTTGAACTCTTTGGCCTGAATGCCAAGCGTCACTTCTGGAGGAAACCTGGCACCATCCCTACGTAGAAGCATGGTGGTAGCAGCATCATGCTGTGGGGATGTTTTTCAGCGGAAGGGAGTGGGAGACTAGTCAGGATCGAGGGAAAGTTGAACGGAGCAAAGTACAGAGAGATCCTTGACGAAAACCTGCTCCGGAGTGCTCAGGACCTCAGACTGGGGTGAAGGTTCACCTTCCAACAGGACAACGACCCTATACACAGCCAAGACAATGCAGCAGTGGCTTTGGGACAAGTCTCTGAATGTCCTTGAGTGGCCCAGCCAGAGCCCGGACTTGAACCCGATCTAACATCTCTGGAGAGACCTGAAAATAGCTGTGCGGCGACGCTCCCCATCCAACCTGACAGATCTTGAGAGGATCTGCAGAGAAGAATGGGAGAAACTCCCCAAATACATGTGTGCCAAGCTTGTAGCATCATACCCAAGAAGACTCAAGGCTGTAATCGCTGCCAAAGGTGCTTCAACAAAGTACTGAGAAAAAGGGTCTGAATACTTATGTAAATGTGATATTTCAGTTGTTTGTTTTTCATACATTTGGAAACATTTCTAAAAACCTGTTTTTGCTTTGTCATTATGGGTTTTGTGTGTAGATTGATGAGGGGAAAAAACAATTGAATCAATTTACATTTTAGCAGATGCTCTTATCCAGAGCGACTTACAGTTAGTGAGTGCATGCATTTTCATACTGGCCCCCCGTGGGAATCGAACCCACAACCCTGGCATTGCAAACGCCACGCTCTACCAACTGAGCTACACGGGACTAATAAGGCTGTAATGTAACAAAATGTGGAAGAATTCAAGGGGTCTGAATACTTCCTGAATACTTCCTGAATACAGTACAGGTAATAGTGAGGCATTTGCAGACACATGACAGGAGGTCTGGGAGAACTTTCCCTGTGGGTCCTGTTTTTTATTTGACATCCATATGGCGGTCATCCCCCTCTTCAAAGGGGGTGACACTTTAGATCCAAACTGTTACAGACCTATATCCATCCTGCCCTGCCCTTCGAAAGTATTTGAAAGCCAAGTTAACAAACAGATCACTGACCATTTCGAATCCCACCGTACCTTCTCCGCTATGCAATCTGGTTTCCGAGCTGGTCATGGGTGCACCTCAGCCACGCTCAAGGTCCTAAACAATATAATAACCGTGATGCAGCACTACATCAATCTCCTTCTTGGTCAAATAGCCCTTGCACAGTCTGGAGGTGTGTTTTGGGTCATTGTCCTGTTGAAAAACAAATGATAGTCCCACTAAGCGCAAACCAGATGGGATGGCGTATCGCTGCAGAATGCTGTGGTAGCTATGCTGGTTAAGTGTGCCTTGAATTCTAAATAAATCACAGACAGTGTCACCAGCAAAGCACCCCCACACCATCACACCTCCTCCTCCATGCTTCACGGTGGGAACCACACATGCGGAGATCATCCATTCACCTACTCTGCGTCTCACAAAGACACAGCGGTTGGAACCAAAAATCTCAAATTTGACTCATTAGACCAAAGGACAGATTTCCACCTGTCTAATGTCCATTGCTCGTGTTTCTTGGCCCAAGCAAGTCTCTTCTTCTTATTGTTGTCCTTTAGTAGTGGTTTCTTTGCAGCAATTTGACCATGAAGGCCTGATTCACGCAGTCTCCTCTGAACAGTTGATGTTGAGATGTGTCTGTGACTTGAACTCTGTGAATGTCACGGATTCTGCCGAGGCTGCTCCTCCTCCTTGCTCGGGCAGGCTTCGGCGTTCGTCGTCCCCGGAGTACTAGCTACCGCCGATTGATGTTTCGGTGTTTGTCTTGTTTTGTCTGGAGTAGTACACCTGTTGTCTATTATATTTGATTGTTTAGCCTATAATTTCCCTTGTCTCACGTTTGCTATTTGTGTGTTATTGTTGTATGTCTAGTTGATGTTCGGCCTAGCTATTTCTCCAGATTACGCATATGGTGTTTTTCCCTCCAGTGTTGGAGACGTTTGTTTTGTGCGTTACATTCAGTAAAGTAGTCTACCTGATTCCCTGTGTCCTGCGTCTGACTTCACTCGCCGCGTACACATCACCTTCTGACAGAATAACACACCAATATGGAGTCAGCAGGATCAGCGGTACCGACGGGGTCATTGGAGGAGCGCGTAAGCAGCCAAGACGCCATGATCCAGAGACTCGGCACCGCCATGCAGGATGTAATGGACACTTTGAGCCGATGGGAGAGAGGAGGTTTGCCCACACCTCCTCCAACAATACCACCACCATCGGCCAGACCCATTGTTCCATCTCCGGAGTCCAGTAGGATTCGGCTCTCGCTCCCGAGGGCTTATGATGGCACCGCGGCCGGGTGTCAGGGATTCCTGCTCCAAGTAGAGCTCTACCTGGCAACCATTCACCCGGCGCCCTCGGGATACGAGAGCGTTTCCGCCCTCATCTCCTGTCTGTCCGGCAAGGCCTTGGAGTGGGCCAATGCCAAATGGAGGGGAATAGACGTCGCCACCGTCAGTTATGCAGAGTTCTCCCGCCGCTTCAGGGCGGTTTTCGTTCATCCCCCAGAGGGGAAAGCGGCGGGGGAGCGTCTGTTCCATCTCAGACAGGGGAAGAGGAGCGCGCAGGAATTCACACTGGATTTCCGGACTCTGGCGGCCAATGCGGGATGGAATGAGAGGGCCCTCATCGACCACTATAGGTGCAGCCTACGAGAGGACGTTCGCCGAGAGTTGGCCTGCAGGGACACCAACTTAAGCTTCGACCAGTTGGTGGACATGTCGATCCGTCTGGATACCCTGCTGGCTACCCGCGGACGTCCGAAGCTGGGGCCGTCCATTCCATCCCCCAGCACCTCCGAGCCGAGCCCTATGGAGCTCGGAGGTGCTGGTGCTAGAGAGAGGAGGAGAGAGACCCGGGGAGAGAGGCCGTCCCCTGCACCAACTGTGGCCGTAGAGGACACACTGCGGTTCGGTGCTGGGGAGGGTCTCCTAGGGATCAAGCAGGTCACGCACTGATGAGTCATTCCATGTGAGTACGCGCCCAACTCACCCAGAGCTCTCTGTTGTCCACTTGTGTATCCAAGTTGTGTTTCCCCAGGTTTCTTCTCACTCCCAGCATAAGGCGCTAGTTGATTCAGGCGCAGCTGGGAATTTTATTGATCGTAATTTCTGTTATAGGTTAGGATTCCCCTCATACCAGTTGATGTGCCCTTCCCTATCCATGCCCTAGATAGCCGCCCTTGGGGTCGGGATTGATTAGGGAGGTCACGGCGCCATTTACAAGATGAAAACGCAGGGGGGTCATGAGGAAATTATACAATTGTATTTGATCGACTCTCCTGCGTTTCCCGTGGTGTTGGGGGCTTCCTTGGTTAACTTCTCAAGACCCCAACATTTCGTGGCAACAGAGGGCTCTCAGGGAGTGGTCTGATCAGTGTGTCGGGCGGTGTATAGGTGTTTCCGTAGGGGCGACAACGGTGGAAAGTCCGAACCAAATGCCCGCACTGCACATTCCTCCTGAGTATAATGATTTGGCACTCGTCTTCAGTAAGAAGAGGGCGACTCAATTACCACCTCATAGACAGGGGGATTGTGCGATAGACCTCCAGGCAGGCGCTGCACTTCCGCTGCACTTCCGCGTAGTCATGTGTATCCTCTGTCTCAAGAGGAGACGGCGGCTATGGAGACATACATCGCCGAATCTCTGGGACAGGGATACATACGGCCCTCCACTTCTCCTGCGTCCTCGAGTTTCATTTTTGTGAAGAAGAAAGATGGAGGTCTGCGCCCGTGTATTGATTACCGTAGTCTCAATCAGTTTACCATTAAATACAGTTATCCTCTCCCTCTGATTGCGAGTATGACAGAGTCATTACACGGAGCGCGCTTCTTCACAAAATTGGATCTCAGGAGCGCTTACAACCTGGTGCGCATTGGGGAAGGAGATGAATGGAAAACAGCATTTAGTACCACCTCGGGTCACTATGAGTATCTCGTCATGCCATACGGGTTAATGAATGCTCCTTCAGTCTTCCAATCATTTGTGGACGAGATTTTCCGGATTTGCATGGACAGGGTGTAGTGGTGTATATTGATCGACATTCTAATATACTCTGCCACAACGCAGCCGAGCATGGCCCTGGTGCGTTGGGTGTTGGGTAGGCTGTTGGAGCATGACTTGTATGTGAAGGCGGAGAAATGCCTGTTTTTTCCAGGAGTCCATCTCCTTCCTGGGACATCGGTTGTCCGCGTCAGGGGAGGATTCTGTCGAGGCTGCTCCTCCTCCTTGCTCGGGCAGGCTTCGGCGTTCGTCGTCCCCGGAGTACTAGCTACCGCCGATCGATGTTTCGGTGTTTGTCTTGTTTTGTCTGGAGTAGTACACCTGTTGTCTATTATGTTTGATTGTTTAGCCTATAATTTCCCTTGTCTCACGTTTGCTATTTGTGTGTTATTGTTGTATGTCTAGTTGATGTTCGGCCTAGCTATTTCTCCAGATTACGCATATGGTGTTTTTCCCTCCAGTGTTGGAGACGTTTGTTTTGTCCGTTACATTCAGTAAAGTAGTCTACCTGATTCCCTGTGTCCTGCGTCTGACTTCACTCGCCGCGTACACATCACCTTCTGACAGTGAAGCATTTATTTGGGCTGCAATCTGAGGTGCAGTTAACTCTAACAAACCTATCCTCTGCAGCAGAGGTAACTCTGGGTCTTCCTTTCCTGTGGCGGTCCTCATGAGAGCCAGTTTCATCATAGCGCTTGATGGTTTTTGCAACTGCACTTGAAGAAACTTTAAAAGTTCCTGACATTTTCTGGATTGACTGACCTTCATGTCTTAAAGTAATGATGGACTGTTGTTTCTCTTTGCTTATTTGAGCCGTTCTTGACATAATATGGACTTGGTCTTTTACCAAATAGGGCTATCTTCTGTATACCACCCCTACCTTGTCACAACACAACTGTTTGGCTCAAACGCATTAAGAAGGAAAGAAATTCCACAAATTAACTTTTAACAAGGCACACCTGTTAATTGAACTGCATTCCAGGTGACTATCTCATGCAGCTGGTTGAGAGAATGCCAAGAGTGTGCAAAGTTGTCATCAAGGCAAAGGGTGGCTACATTGAAGAAAATAGTAAAAATAAAGAAAAACCCTTGAATGAGTAGGTGTGTCCAAACTTTCCAAATGCCTGAAGGTACCACGTTCATCTGGTCAAACAATAGTACGCAAGTATAAACACCATGGGACCACGCAGCCGTCATACCGCTCAGGAAGGAGACGCGTTCTGTCTCCTAGAGATGAACGTACTTTGGTGTGAAAAGTGCAAATCAATCCCAGAACAACAGCAAAGGACCTTTTGAAGATGCTGGAGGAAACAGGTACAAAAGTATCTACAGTGGGGGAAAAAAGTATTTAGTCAGCCACCAATTGTGCAAGTTCTCCCACTTAAAAAGATGAGAGAGGCCTGTAATTTTCATCATAGGTACTCGTCAACTATGACAGACAAAATGAGAAAAAAAAATCCAGAATATCACATTGTAGGATTTTAATGAATTTATTTGCAAATTATGGTGGAAAATAACTATTTGGTCAATATCAAAAGTTTCTCAATACTTTGTTATATACCCTTTGTTGGCAAAGACACAGGTCAAACGTTTTCTGTAAGTCTTCACAAGGTTTTCACACACTGTTGCTGGTATTTTGGCCCATTCCTCCATGCAGATCTCCTCTAGAGCAGTGATGTTTTGGGCTGTCGCTGGGCAACACAGACTTTCAACTCCCTCCAAAGATTTTCTATGGGGTTGAGATCTGGAGACTGGCTAGGCCACTCCAGGACCTTGAGATGCATCTTACGAAGCCACTCCTTGTTGCCCGGGCGGTGTGTTTGGGATCATTGTCATGCTGAAAGACCCAGCCACGTTTCATCTTCAATGCCCTTGCTGATGGAAGGAGGTTTTCACTCAAAATCTCACGATACATGGCCCCATTCATTCTTTCCTTTACACGGATCAGTCGTCCTGGTCCCTTTGCTGAAAAAAACAGCCCCAAAGCATGATGTTTCCACCCCCATGC
>NC_059224.1:2211468-2226468 GCF_020615455.1 Coregonus clupeaformis | reverse complement strand
TTTGGCAGCGATTACAGCTGTGAGTCTTTCTGGGTACGTCTCTAAGAGCTTTGCACACCTCGATGATACAATATTTGCACATTATTCTTTAAAAAAATTATTCAAGCTCTGCCAAGTTGGTTGTTGATCATTGCTAGACAACCGTTTTTCTGGGCCACTCAGGAACATTCAATGTCGTCTTGGTAAGCAACTCCAGTGTATATTTGGCCTTGTGTTTTAGAATATTGTCCATAAAGTTAATTTCTTAGCCCAATCTTTTGCAGTTTTAATTTAGTGCCTTATTGCAAACAGGATGCATGTTTGGGAATATTTGTTTTCTGTACAAACTTCCTTCTTTTCACTCCGTCATTTAGGTTAGTATTGTGGAGTAACTACAATGTTGTTGATCCATCCTTATTTTTCTCCTATCACAGCCATTACATTTATTGACTCAATTTGTAATTAATTTGCAAAAATTGTCTAAAACCATAATTCCACTTTGGCATTATGGGGTATTGTGTGTAGGCCAGTGACACAAAATCTCAATTTAATCCATTTTAAGTTCAGGCTGTAACACAACAACATGTGGAAAAGTAAAGGGGTGTGAATAGAATTTTCTATATCTAGAACTTTCTGAATAGATCAATAAAAAACAAAGAAGGCAATTAAATTACATTTTCTTTACTAGTATAAATGTGTGTCCCTTGGTTGTATGTCATTGGTGTTACCTCCTTGAAAATCACTCAGCATTCTCTCCAACTGTTATCGGGGGAAGGGGTCTGTATTAAAGAAACTTCTTGGCTAATTACATCCTTTTAGTATGTTATATATTTGAGGATTCCATTGATAAGTTGGTGTCCAAAAATCCAAAGTGTCAGTTGGTGTTTAGAAGAAGGGAAATAACATTGTGAGCAAAATGATTAAAAAAAGAAAGATGAATCATATCACTTTAGTAAATAATTTTTCAAGGATTGATTTGCCTAAAATGTCTAATTGGTGTTGCTACTCCTACTGGTGGCACAATGTTAACATAATGGTAACAATTCACCGTCGCTAAGCTACCATATTATTTGATATAGAATGGGAAGATGTACCCAAATACATTTAAATAAATGAAAATCTAGAAAAATGAAGTTCATTTTCCCTAAAATGCCATGCCCTAAATGTCACCATAATTCAAGAACCACCCTGTGCAAGAAAATATTAAATCAAGTGAATGAACATATCTCAACACAGCCCTGCCCCTCCCATCCTGACTATAAAACCACACCTCTTTTTGACCACAATCGTCCTCAGCTGCACTTGGCCCTCAGACCACACCCAGACCTGGCGACCACACCATCATGGAGCTCACACGCACGCCCGCACGCACGCACGCACGCACGCACGCACACACCTGCCTTCACTGGAAAGCACCGGAATGAGTGCCAGGCAGTTAAAGGTGAATTGATTAACAACAATAATGCGTGTGGTTACATCCTCAATGGCACCTTATTCCTATAATAGTAAATGTTTGAGGAAACCCCCCCCTATAGCAGGTCTGAATGACAGAGCTACAGACAGCCGTTACTCCCGGTGATATGACGTTGTCGTGGTTACGAGGCGTGAAGGCATTCATCGTGGCTCTGGGTCGTATTATGGGATGTCCAGGTGAGTTGTAAAGGACAGGTGTACAGCCTACTGGACAGATAACACATGCAGGGGGACAGGTGGGAACACACACACACATGCACACATACACACACACACACACACGCACACATACACACACACACACACACACACACACACACACACACACACACACACAGACACACACACACACACACACACACACACACACACAGACACACACACACACACACACACACACACAGACAGACACACAAATACACACAGGAACCTCATGAAAGGCTGGGGTACACAGTGTTCAGAGAAAGGGCGGAGTCTGGAAGGGTGCTGGTGATTGCACAACAGGAAACCATGGGCTGTGATAACACACACACACACACACACGGCGTGGGCAAATGGGGTGTGGAGGGCAGCGGGGGGATAGACACAAGGGGTGTGGTGAAAAAAGTTGTGGTAATAATTCAAATTGTTTTGAGCATTCTATGGGACTGAACATTATCAAGATGTCCCAACTGGTGGCCCGCAGCTCGAATTCGGCCAGCAAGTGGTTTTTTAATTGGCACCCCAAGATTTCTGAGCCAAATTATTATTGTTATTTAATTGTTGGACACAAAATACTGTAAAACAAAAAAAAACAGCAGGAAATCAGTTTCAGTTCCAAGTGATTTTAATTTAGGAAATATGTTCCGAACTGACGGGCATTCCCACGCATAATTGAGACACATGTAATCGCATAGAAATGTAAGCAAAGGTTTAAAATTATTATGTTTTAGTCAAAAAATCATATTTGTTAGGACTTCTTGCAGCCGATCTCCAAATTATTTGTAATTATGTTCCGGCCCCCCGACCATTCGATCAAGAAAGAAATCAGCCCGCGGCTGAATCTAGTTGATGATCCCTGGTATAAGGTCTGTGTGGTCCCGGGGTTACAGAATGACACTCAGGTGGTCTGTGTGGTCCCGGGGTTACAGAATGACACTCAGGTGGTCTGTTTGGTCCCGGGGTTACAGAATGACACTCAGGTGGTCTGTTTGGTCCCGGGGTTACAGAATGACACTCAGGTGGTCTATGTGGTCCAGGGGATACAGAATGACACTCAGGTGGTCTGTGTGGTCCCGGGGTTACAGAATGACACTCAGGTGGTCTATGTGGTCCAGGGGATACAGAATGACACTCAGGTGGTCTGTGTGGTCCAGGGGTTACAGCCGCTGACCTTGGCGCACACATGCCAGAGTCGGGAAAGGGTTGGAATCTGGCCCTTACCCTCCCCCTATCTTCCCCATCTTTCACACTGTTCTATTTCTTCAATGAAAATCCTTATAAACGCATTTCGCCGGGGAGGTTATCCAATAACACCTTGCTTTTCTGAATTAATGGCGGACAGAAGTCCACACTTGGGATAACATTTTCCACAAGAATAAGGAATAATTTTGTGAAATGTAAGTATAACGTTTATTTATTCACCAAATGATGTTAAAATGTTCAACAAATTACTTTCATATGTGAATTCAAATGTTGAGTAACTGGTGTTCATCAGCCCATTGCCAAGCTAGCGCATATAGCTAGTTAACACATTGGACGCGATAGCTAGTTAACACGTTAGACGCGACAGCTAGCTAACACATTGGACACGATAGCTAGTTAACACATTGGACGCGATAGCTAGCTAACACGTTAGACGCGACAGCTAGCTAACACATTGGACGCGATAGCTAGTTAACACATTGGACGCGATAGCTAGCTAACACGTTAGACGCGATAGCTAGCTAACACATTGGACGCGATAGCTAGCTAACACATTGGACGCGATAGCTAGCTAGCAGGCGATCTCGTCCTGCTTATCGGCTGTATAGAGATGAACAACTAAAATAACTAATCGTAGATTCAGAAATGTGTCAATTGTGAAAACCCAGACAGTTTTTCGAATCGTGTGTTGGTGAACTTCCTAGCCAGCTAAAGTTTTAATGTCACGTCCACAAGTAAAGTTAAATGTCTTTCTTTCAAGCTGTAAACCCAACAATGCAGTAATCAATATCAATATAATACATAAAAAAACACAAGGTAGAACAAAAACACACGAGATGGAGTGATGGAGGTAGATATGTATAGGGGTCAGGTGACTATATACAGGGTCAGTTCCAGTACCATATTAACAATGTGCAGGGAGACTGGAGTGATGGAGGTAGATATGTATAGAGGTGTAAGGTGACTAGGCAACAGGATATTGACGTTTGACCTTGTAGTCATTTCGCTGACACTCTTATCCACAGCGACTTACAGGAGCAATTAGGGTTAAGTGCCTTGCTCAAGGGCACATTCACAGGTTTTTCTCCTAGTCGGCTCGGGGCCCAACACCAGTAATCACTGGGCTACCTGCCGCCGATATATGATAAACAGAGTAACAGCAGCATATATGATGATGTGAGTGAGTGTGTGTGCACATGTGTAGTCAGTATAAATGTGTGTGCATGTTATGCGTGTGTGAGCAAACTAACAGTGTGTGTGTATGGGTGCAGGTGTGTGTGTGTGTGTGTGTGTGTGTGTGTGTGTGTGTGTGTGTGTGTGTGTGTGTGTGTGTGTGTGTGTGTGTGTGTGTGTGTGTGTGTGTTGGAGTGTCAGTGTGCGTGAATGTCCTGTTGGTTCCAGACTTGGTGCATCAGTACCGCTTGTCATGTGGTAGCAGAGAGAAGAGTCCATGACTTGGGTGGCTGGAGTCTTTGACAATTTTTAGGGCCTTCCTTTGACACCGCCTGGTATAGAGGTCCTGAATGGCAGGAAGCTTGGCCCCAGTGATCTACTTGGCCGTACGCACTACCCTCTGTAGTGCCTTGTGGTCGGATGCCGAGCAGTTGCCATACCAGGCGGTTGCCATACCAGGCGGTTGCCATACCAGGCGGTTGCCATACCAGGCGGTTGCCATACCAGGCGGTTGCCATACCAGGCGGTTGCCATACCAGGCGGTTGCCATACCAGGCGGTGATGCAACCAGTCAGGATGCTCTTAATGGTGCAGCTGTAGAACTTCTTGAGGATTTGAGGGCCCGTGATAAATCTTTTCAGCCTCCTGAGGGGGAAGAGGCGCTGTTGAGATCGAGATCACCCAGTCCTCTGGGTTGGTGGGGGCCCTCACGCACGGTACTGTGTTGTTATTGTCAACTCGTGCATAAAATGCATTGAGTTTGTTTGGCATCGTTGGGCAGATCATGGCTGGGTAGCACTCAACCTTTATTGTGGGGACAACGTCGCTGATGCATTTTCTAATGAAGCCAGTGACGGAGGTGGTTAGCTCATCGATGTTATCGGTGGCGTCTTGGAACGTATTACAATCAGCGCTAGCAAAAACAGTGCTGTAGCATAATCTCTGATTCTGATGACCATTTCTCAACGGAGCATGTCACGGTTACTTCCTGTTTGAGCTTCTGCTTGTAAACAGTAAGCAGGAGTACGGAGTCATGATCTGATTTGCCGAATTGGGGACGAGGGAGGGCCTTGTATTCTTGCTTGTGGGTAGAGTAACAGTGGTCTAGGACTTTATCGCCCCCTAGTGGCGAAGGACACATGTTCAAATCAAATCAAATCAAATTTTATTGGTCACATGCGCCGAATACAACAGGTGCAGACATTACAGTGAAATGCTTACTTACAGCCCTTAACCAACAGTGCATTTTTTTAAACAAAAAAGGTAAAAATAAACCAACAACAAAAAAAGTGTTGAGAAAAAAAAAGAGCAGAAGAAAAATAAAGTGACAGTAGGGAGGCTATATATACAGGGGGGTACCGTTGCAGAGTCAATGTGCGGGGGCACCGGCTAGTTGAGGTAGTTGAGGTAATATGTACATGTGGGTAGAGTTAAAGTGACTATGCATAAATACTTAACAGAGTAGCAGCAGCGTAAAAAGGATGGGGTGGGGGGGCAGTGCAAATAGTCCGGGTAGCCATGATTAGCTGTTCAGGAGTCTTATGGCTTGGGGGTAGAAGCTGTTGAGAAGTCTTTTGGACCTAGACTTGGCACTCCGGTACCGCTTGCCGTGCGGTAGCAGAGAGAGACAGTCTATGACTAGGGTGGCTGGAGTCTTTGACAATTTTGAGGGCCTTCCTCTGACACCGCCTGGTATAGAGGTCCTGGATGGCAGGAAGCTTTGCCCCAGTGATGTACTGGGCCGTACGCACTACCCTCTGTAGTGCCTTGCGGTCGGAGGCCAAGCAGTTGCCATACCAGGCGGTGATGCAACCAGTCAGGATGCTCTCGATGGTGCAGCTGTAGAATTTTTTGAGGATCTGAGGACCCATGCCAAATCTTTTTAGTCTCCTGAGGGGGAATAGGCTTTGTCGTGCCCTCTTCACGACTGTCTTGGTGTGTTTGGACCATGATAGTTCGTTGGTGATGTGGACACCAAGGAACTTGAAGCTCTCAACCTGTTCCACTACAGCCCCGTCGATGAGAATGGGGGCGTGCTCAGTCCTCTTTTTTTTCCTGTAGTCCACAATCATCTCCTTTGTCTTGGTCACGTTGAGGGAGAGGTTGTTGTCCTGGCACCACACGGCCAGATCTCTGACCTCCTCCCTATAGGCTGTCTCATCGTTGTCGGTGATCAGGCCTACCACTGTTGTGTCGTCGGCAAACTTAATGATGGTGTTGGAATCGTGCCTGGCCATGCAGTCATGAGTGAACAGGGAGTACAGGAGGGGACTGAGCACGCACCCCTGAGGGGCCCCCGTGTTGAGGATCAGTGTGGCAGATGTGTTGTTACCTACCCTTACCACCTGGGGGCGGCCCGTCAGGAAGTCCAGGATCCAGTTGCAGAGGGAGGTGTTTAGTCCCAGGATCCTTAGCTTAGTGATGACCTTAGAGGGCACTATGGTGTTGAATGCTGAGCTGTAGTCAATGAATAGCATTCTCACGTGTTAATGACAGTTGGGCATTACGTATCTTAATGACGCGGAATTAAAATGGCCGGCCACAAGGAAAGCAGCCTTCGGGTGCTTGTTTATACCCTTGTACAGTCTGTTAAGTGCTTGTTGTTTTTATTGTCCTGATGTGGAACGTCTACAACAGTCACGATAACAGATGAAAACTCTCTCAGGAGGTAGAAGGGTCGGCATTTGACCATTGGGTATTCCAAGACGGGTGAACAGCGGGTGACACTTCCACTGCACTAGAGTCAGCAAAACATTTACTGTTGGTGAAGAGGGGGGGTGTATCTTGTCCGAAAGCCATGTTTCAGAAAAGCAGAGAATATTGCAGTTATGAGAGTCCTGTTGGTAGCAAATCCCTCCAAATCGGAGGTCATCCATCTTATCATCAAGTGACTGTACATTGGCCAGTAGAATGGAGGGAAGAGGTGGTCGGATTTCTCTTCGCCTTAACCTCTCTTGCCTCTGTAACGCCGGTGTTTCCTCTTGGATACCCCCAAAAATTGGGTCGGAATTACAGAAAGAGCCCAGGGCAGATGAGTCGAAGTCGAAATTGAAGCCGGACTTGAGGTAAGTGACTGCCGATCCGATATTCAAAAGTTATTGTCGGTTATAAGAAATTATAGGGGATACATTTAGTGCAAAAAAAAAGTTAAGATAAGAAAGAATCACAAAATAGCAAAGTTGGATCAGAGCTCGCGAGACGACAGCCGTACAGTACGGCGCCATCTTCCTTATGTGCTAACATGGTCCACCAGTTGGGAATCACTCTTGTGTGAGATATCACAAACATACCTGTAGCTCAGTTGGTAGAGCATGGCGCTTGCAACGCCAGGGTTGTGGGTTCGTTTCCTACGGGGGGCCAGTATGAAAATGTATGCACTCACTAACTGTAAGTCGCTCAGGATAAGAGCTTCTGCTAAATGACTTAAATGTAAATACCTAAACACTGCAAAGTCTAAGCATCTGTTTACACTATCCCTGATGCAGTGAATATAAACATCTAAAAATGAAGCTTTATGCGACATCTTTTTGAGTGCGGACCCATCACACTTGCTTATACAGTGAGGGAAAAAAGTATTTGATCCCCTGCTGATTTTGTACGTTTGCCCACTGACAAAGACATGATCAGTCTATAATTTTAATGGTAGGTTTATTTGAACAGTGAGAGACAGAATAACAACGAAAAAATCCAGAAAAACGCATGTCAAAAATGTTATAAATTGATTTGCATTTTAATGAGGGAAATAAGTATTTGACCCCCTCTGCAAAACATGACTTAGTACTTGGTGGCAAAAACCCTTGTTGGCAATCACAGAGGTCAGACGTTTCTTGTAGTTGGCCACCAGGTTTGCACACATCTCAGGAGGGATTTTGTCCCACTCCTCTTTGCAGATCTTCTCCAAGTCATTAAGGTTTCGAGGCTGACGTTTGGCAACTCGAATCTTCAGCTCCCTCCACAGATTTTCTATGGGATTAAGGTCTGGAGACTGGCTAGGCCACTCCAGGTCCTTAATGTGCCTCTTCTTGAGCCACTCCTTTGTTGCCTTGGCCGTGTGTTTTGGGTCATTGTCATGCTGGAATACCCATCCACAACCCATTTTCAATGCCCTGGCTGAGGGAAGGAGGTTCTCTCCCAAGATTTGACGGTACATGGCCCTGTCCATCGTCCCTTTGATGCGGTAAAGTTGTCCTGTCCCCTTAACAGAAAAACACCCCCAAAGCATAATGTTTCCACCTCCATGTTTGACGGTGGGGATGGTGTTCTTGGGGTCATAGGCAGCATTCCTCCTCCTCCAAATGCGGCGAGTGGTTTTTGGTCTCATCTGACCATAACACTTTCACCCAGTTCTCCTCTGAATCATTCAGATGTTCATTGGCAAACTTCAGACGGCCCTGTATATGTGCTTTCTTGAGCAGGGGGACCTTGCGGGCGCTGCAGGATTTCAGTCCTTCACGGCATAGTGTGTTACCAATTGTTTTCTTGGTGACTATGGTCCCAGCTGCCTTGAGATCATTGACAAGATCCTCCCGTGTAGTTCTGGGCTGATTCCTCACCGTTCTCATGATCATTGCAACTCCACGAGGTGAGATTTTGCATGGAGCCCCAGGCCGAGGGAGATTGACAGTTCTTTTGTGTTTCTTCCATTTGCGAATAATCACACCAACTGTTGTCACCTTCTCACCAAGCTGCTTGCCGATGGTCTTGTAGCCCATTCCAGCCTTGTGTAGGTCTACAATCTTGTCCCTGACATCCTTGGAGAGCTCTTTGGTCTTGGCCATGGTGGAGAGTTTGGAATCTGATTGATTGATTGCTTCTGTGGACAGGTGTCTTTTATACAGGTAACAAACTGAGATTAGGAGCACTCCCTTTAAGAGTGTGCTCCTAATCTCAGCTCGTTACCTGTATAAAAGACTCCTGGGAGCCAGAAATCTTTCTGATTGAGAGGGGGTCAAATACAGTGGGGAAAAAAAGTATTTAGTCAGCCACCAATTGTGCAAGTTCTCCCACTTAAAAAGATGAGAGAGGCCTGTAATTTTCATCATAGGTACACGTCAACTATGACAGACAAAATGAGAAAAAAAATCCAGAAAATCACATTGTAGGATTTTTATGAATTTATTTGCAAATTATGGTGGAAAATAAGTATTTGGTCAATATCAAAAGTTTCTCAATACTTTCTTATATACCCTTTGTTGGCAATGACACAGGTCAAACGTTTTCTGTAAGTCTTCACAAGGTTTTCACACACTGTTGCTGGTATTTTGGCCCATTCCTCCATGCAGATCTCCTCTAGAGCAGTGATGTTTTGGGGCTGTCGCTGGGCAACACGGACTTTCAACTCCCTCCAAAGATTTTCTATGGGGTTGAGATCTGGAGACTCCAGGACCTTGAAATGCTTCTTACGAAGCCACTCCTTCGTTGCCCGGGCGGTGTGTTTGGGATCATTGTCATGCTGAAAGACCCAGCCACGTTTCATCTTCAATGCCCTTGCTGATGGAAGGAGGTTTTCACTCAAAATCTCACGATACATGGCCCCATTAATTTTTCCTTTACACGGATCAGTCGTCCTGGTCCCTTTGCAGAAAAACAGCCCCAAAGGATGATGTTTTCACTCCCATGCTTCACAGTAGGTATGGTGTTCTTTGGATGCAACTCAGCATTCTTTGTCCTCCAAACACGACAAGTTGAGTTTTTGCGAAAAAGTTATATTTTGGTTTCATCTGACCATATGACTTTCTCCCAATCCTCTTCTGGATGCACTCTAGCAAACTTCAGACGGGCCTGGACATGTACTGGCTTAAGCAGGGGGACACGTCTAGCACTGCAGGATTTGAGTCCCTGGTGGCGTAGTGTGTTACTGATGGTAGGCTTTGTTACTTTGGTCCCAGCTCTCTGCAGGTCATTCACTAGGTCCCCCCGTGTGGTTCTGGGATTTTTGCTCACCGTTCTTGTGATCATTTTGACCCCCACGGGGTGAGATCTTGCGTGGAGCCCCAGATCGAGGGAGATTATCAGTGGTCTTGTATGTCTTCCATTTCCTAATAATTGCTCCCACAGTTGATTTCTTCAAACCAAGCTGCTTACCTATTGCAGATTCAGTCTTCCCAGCCTGGTGCAGGTCTACAATTTTGTTTCTGGTGTCCTTTGACAGCTCTTTGGTCTTGGCCATAGTGGAGTTTGGAGTGTGACTGTTTGAGGTTGTGGACAGGTGTCTTTTATACTGATAACAAGTTCAAACAGGTGCCATTAATACAGGTAACGAGTGGAGGACAGAGGAGCCTCTTAAAGAAGAAGTTACTGGTCTGTGAGAGCCAGAAATCTTGCTTGTTTGTAGGTGACCAAATACTTATTTTCCACCATAATTTGCAAATAAATTCATTAAAAATCCTACAATGTGATTTTCTGGATTTTCTTTTCTCAATTTGTCTGTCATAGTTGACGTGTACCTATGATGAAAATGACAGGCCTCTCTCATCTTTTTAAGTGGGAGAACGTGCACAATTGGTGGCTGACTAAATACTTTTTTTCCCCACTGTATGTATTTCCCTCATTAAAATGCAAATCAATTTATAGCATTTTTGACATGCGTTTTTTCTGGATTTTTTTGTTGTTATTCTGTCTCTCACTGTTCAAATAAACCTTCCCATTAAAATTATAGACTGATCATGTCTTTGTCAGTTGGCAAACGTACAAAATCAGCAGGGGATTAAATACTTTACGGCGGCAGGTAGCTTAGTGGGTAAGAGTGTTGTGCCAGTAACCGAAAGGCCGCTGGTTCTAATCCCCGAGCCGACTAGGTGAAAAATCTGTCGATGTGCCCTTGAGCAAGGCACTTAACCCTAATTGCTCCTGTAAGTCGCTCTGGATAAGAGCGTCTGCTAAATGACCAATTATTATTATTACTTTTATCCCTCACTGTATGAATTTAGGTGTTTTGCAAACCAACCAAACCTTTGGGAGAGCGCGATGGTCCTCTTTTGATATCACAAACACAACCTTATTCTCGTTAATTATCATTGCTACTTTGGATTGTTTTATTATCACAAAAATATATAGTAGATGTATCTCTCTTTCAATAGTTTGACAACTTAGATACAAAAACATCCCAACGTACAGCAGAAACCCCAGCCACCCTTTGGTCTCCTAGGCTGTGTTCCAAACAGCACTCTATTCCCTATGCAGTGCACTACTTTAGACCACATGACACTCTATTCCCTATGTAGTGCACTACTTTAGACCACATGACACTCTATTCCCTATGTAGTGCACTACTTTAGACCACATAGCACTCTATTCTCTATGTAGTGCACTACTTTAGACCACATGACACTCTATTCTCTATGTAGTGAAAATAAAGTAAAAATAACCGCCAAAAGAATCTGAGCTTGCAAAACAGTAGCCAGTGTCATGTTCTAAAGACATGAAGCAAATCGTTTTTTTCCCCCATTTGTTTTCAGGGACTAATCGCGTTTCACTCCATTGCATTGGCTTGGCAGGAGAAAAACATTCCTACCGGACTTGTTTGGAGGTAAGACATTTTTAACAACATCTGATGAAAAGGTAGGAATTGCAGCCAGCTGTGTTCTGTTCAATCTAGGCTTGCTAGCCAGCCAAGTTATTTGTAAGTTCTGTTGATGAGTCTGTTTCGCTAGCTAGCTGCATGCGGTGTCTGTTTACCTAGCTAACGTTAGCTAACTTTCTCTTGTCACATTGGGGTTGGTGTTACTAAATTAGTTAAAATTAGAGGTTAAGTGATCCTACTCTTACTGTAAACAACTTGACCAAGCCTAAAAATATACACAACTTAACAAACCGATTGCACATTAATAAAAGGTAGTCGTGGCTTCAGCGACTTGAACCAGCACTGAAATATAAGCATTGAGGTTAATTTCTCCCCCCTTTGTCTCTGCTTGTTACAGCTTGAAGGACATCCCACCCTGACACACGGCAAATGTAAAGAACGTGTTGTGAACCTCCCAGCCACCAGGATAATCAGTATATCCCAGGATTTTATTAAGGAGTGTGCAACATCACAATGTTAGATTGAAATAGATTCACCCACGTTATTGTGTATCATGCAGGTTTTGTCAGAACATTGTAATTTATGAAGCTCATTCTAAAATACAGACGTGATTTCTGTCCCAGGCGGTTGCACTGTGTGCAAGTCTTCACTTTAAACCACAATTAGTTGAATGAGGTGTTAGTGAAGGGCTGGAACAAAAACCTGTAAATTCCTGTCCTGTGTTTAAAACAAACTGGGGCGGTCATGACTAAATTTGCCCTCATGTACTGAACAAGCTTATGAACGTTGGAGGTTAATCTCCTTGAGATTTTAGGGAATTACTTCATTTGTACAGTGGACTGTGTTTTAAGGACTCGTGAACATATAGGTAAGGAAAAACTATAAAAACATTAACATTTATTCAAAATGACAAGTGATGTCTCTACGTGTTTCTGGTTTTGAGGCCTGGGCATCTGGTGCCTGTTGTTCATCTGTCTAATACCCTGCAAGGAGAGAGAAAGGCATCAATAATATTACAATGCTGGATTCATTTCATTCCTGTTTGATATGCATTTATATAATTATTATTGGACATGTTATCCTTTATCACATGCCAGTATTTGTTTTGTATCCAATGCATTTAGCTCACATTAGGAGGAAGTAGCCTGGGCCTTCCAATCTAGTCAGATTGCATCACATCACCTTTCAATATTAGTTATCAATTAATATAAAACCATCTTGTCTTGAACATCGGTGGCATTACTATGCACGGGTGTGATAGTATTATGAATGAATTAATAATGCAAGCCTACTCATTAGGGAAAAAAACTGCAGATCTAATGCAATATTAGCTTCACAGTAAAACACCACTATTCTGGCTATTAAGCGTTCAGTAAAATAGCTTATTTAGCCATCTCAACAAATAGTAGCCTGTATGATGTCATGCATGCAAGCTCACCTGTCATGCCCACAACGATGGAGCAGCATGCCATGGTGGCTACAAACCGCCTCGCGCTCGGTGGAATGTGAACATGTGAACGCTGCCTTCGAATCCCGTCCCAAATGGCAGTAACCTACCGGAAAAGTGCTACCCACTAAAGGTAGGTACCTTTTTTGAGGCAGGTAGCCAGCAGCCTTTCGGATTGGTTAAGTAATAACAGTACGCAACACCAACGTTAGTTTCCATTCGTACAAAGTGTGAAAATGGTTGCCCAGCGCTGGGCGCGAAGTGGCGATGCTCGGAGCCTGAGCGTGCTGCTCGGACCACTGCACTACGGCAGTTCACAATGCTCTAGCAAGCCGTGAGAATACTTGATGGTACTTGATGATACTTGATGGTATGAGGACGGTTGGGTTGCACAGCCTTCCCCAAACAATAGGCCCTAGGTACGGTACTGTATTGTATAGCCTACAAATACCGTTTACCAGCTGCCCCCTGGTGGCAATTATACATCTTAAATATTTATTCAAATCCTCCTGCTGCAGGATTATTTTCCTCTTGCGATGAAATGGGTCATATTAAGATCCGACATCTGTAGGCAATTTTTTAAAAAATAAGCTTCGAACCGGAACCTTTTTGTGATGGGAGGGGTTACATTTTCAACCTATCGTAGAGGTGTCAGCCTATCAGATTGGAGGTGTGGGTTATTGGGGGCGTGACTTTCAGATAGTTATTTTTTGGTCAACCCCGTTAGCGTAAATGTTATTCCAGTTCATCATGTAAAGTTTGTACACTGCAAATTAAAATGCACCTTGAATATTTATGCGTATTACATATTCTAATATAATATGAATAATATTAAGATTGCTGATTACGTGAAGTAATGAAGTGGTAACTATTCCAACTTTGGGATTTGCACTCCTCTGTTAGCCTCATTGAGCTACAAAATTGTCAGTGTTCAACCTTAACATGTGATGAGAATACAACAGAACAGATGAGCAAGAATTACATGAACTCTTAACGGGTGGACAAAAAAATATATATCTTAACCCCATGCTCCTGATAAGCCCCGTCTCCACTCCGGGGTTCCCCCAGGAATCCGTTGCTACATCGAACCATTAAAGGCTCCTCCAAGAACCCCTCAACTACCCGAAGATGCAAATATATACTAGCAGAAACTCCAGGGGTCAATTAGAGTCACCACTAATTCTAAGAGGATGCAATGTTGCGGAAACCATAAACCCGGCCCGGGCCCAACCCAAATAAATTCGTAGAATATCAGGCACGTGCTGAAAATCTACCTTTTCATATTATGTTTTTTTCGTGGGGCAGGAGAATTACAGAGGAGGCAACTCGAATGAACTCCGATCGCTTTTATTAGAATGTTTATATCGCAAACAGTTAATCAAAAGGGGACCGTCGCGCTCTCCAAAAGGTTTGGTTGGTTTGTAAAAACCCTAAATTCAGATAAAGCAAAAAGGTGTGATGGGTCAAAAAATATGTTGCATTGCAAACTGTGGAGAAATAAAAAAAATCATGCCACGAGTGGTACCGGATCCTGGCAAATAGGTTCTGGAAAGAAACAGTCCAAAACTGACAGGTGCCAGATCCTGTTCCGTCAGGATCCAGCTCAAATGAAGCACTGGGGACAGTATATAATCCCTAGAATGGACATTTGCATTCTAGCAACATGAGTAAAAAATCATTTATCTTGGTCAGGAAAACGTGCTCTCATTGAAGAGCTACCCTGCTGTACCCTAACCCTAACCCTGTTGTAACACACCTGATCAAAGTTCTGGTGAGCAGCTAGAATCATGTGCTAGAGCATGGCTGGAACAAAAGCCTGCAAGGTAGCTCTCTAGGAGGAGAGGAAACAGAATGGATGGTTAGATGTCACCCATCTGGCTCAACATGGATGGATGGATGGATGGATGGATGGATGGATGGATGGATGGAGGGAGGGAGGGAGGGAGGGAGGGAGGGAGGGACCCATGGATGTGGGGTGAACAACAAAACACATGACAAAAGA
>NC_059224.1:2188968-2206468 GCF_020615455.1 Coregonus clupeaformis | reverse complement strand
AGACAAAAAGTCAGGAGTTGGTCTGGTCATCCAAGACAAAAAGTCAGGAGTTGGTCTGGTCATCCAAAGACAAAAAGTCAGGAGTTGGTCTGGTCATCCAAAGACAAAAAGTCAGGAGTTGGTCATTTGATGTATGAGGGCCATCGGATCAACATAAACACCAACATGAGCAGCGACCTCTACATGAAACGGAGAGAATTCTACCCCATAAAGAAAAAACTATGGAAAATCCCGTTCTCTCTTGCGTACCCCGCACAACTATGTGTGAAATGGAAGGAAATAAATATCACACTGAAATCAACAAAAGAAGCTACCTGATTCCTGGATAACCTGGACAAGGACAACAGTGGAAATGGCAATGAATTAACTGTATACAGTCGTGGTCAAACGTTTTGAGAATTACACAAATATAAATTTTCAAAAGTCTGCTGCCTCAGTTTTTATGATGGCAATTTGCATATACCCTCTTTGCCATGCAAATGAACTTAATCCCCAAAAAAACATTTCCACTGCATTTCAGCCCTGCCACAAAAGGACCAGCTGACATCATGTCAGTGACGAGGACAAGGCTGGAGATCACTCTGTCATGATGATTGAGTTAGAATAACAGACTGGAAGCTTTAAAAGGAGGGTGGTGCTTGAAATCATTGTTCTTCCTCTGTTAACCATGGTTACCTGCAAGGAAACACGTGCCATTGCTTTGGTACAAAAAGGGCTCACTCACAATTTTGCCTAAGAACACAGCCATGAATAAAGAATGTTACCAACACATCCTCTGAGAGCAACTTCTCCCAACAATCCAAGAACAGTTTGATGATGAACAATGCCTTTTCCAGCATGATGGAGCACTTTGCCATAAGGCAAAAGTGATAACTAAGTGGCTCTGGGAACAAAACATCGACATTTTGGGTCCATGGCCAGGAAACTCCCCAGACCTTGATCCCATTGAGAACTTGTGGTCGACCCTCAAGAGGCGGGTGGACAAACAAAACCCCACAAATTCTGACAAACTCCAAGCATTGATTATGCAAGAATGGGCTGCCATCAGTCAGGATGTGGCCCAGAAGTTAATTGACAGCATGCCAGGGCAGATTGCAGAGGTCTTGAAAAAGAAGGGTCAACACTGCAAATATTGACTCTTTGCAATATCAATAAAAGCCTTTGACACTTATTGAATGCTTGTAATTAAACTTCAGTATACCATAGTATCATCTGACAAAAATATCTAAAAACACTGAAGCAGCAAACCTTGTGAAGACCAATACTTGTGTCATTCTCAAAACTTTTGACCACATCTTTCGACTACAGGACAGCCTCTCAACAGACGATGTCCGATAGACGGGGCACTGGACTCAACAGACGATGTCCGATAGACGGGGCACTGGACTCAACAGACGATGTCCGATAGACGGGGCACTGGACTCAACAGACGATGTCCGATAGACGGGGCACTGGACTCAACAGACGATGTCCGATAGACGGGGCACTGGACTCAACAGACGATGTCCGATAGACGGGGCACTGGACTCAACAGACGATGTCCGATAGACGGGGCACTGGACTCAACAGACGATGTCCGATAGACGGGGCACTGGACTCAACAGACGATGTCCGACAGACGGGGCACTGGACTATTGAACTTTTTTGAGAAATTAGGTGAACGATGGACTATTACACCCTATTGCATCAAAGACACTAAAGAGAAAAGTATGCGTTAATTTTCTATTGAGGAGACAATCACAGCACCACTCAGCTGATCTGTCTAAACGAATAACACTTGAATGGCTATTGGCTATGCAGACTAAATGACAGCCCATTGATTGGTAGGCTATAGCCCTGATCTATTGGTTTAAGTAACGGACAGGACAACATATTGATTGGTAGGCTATAGCCCTGATCTATTGGTTTAAGTAACGGACAGGACAACATATTGATTGGTAGGCTATAGCCATGATTTATTGGTTTAAGTAACGGACAGGACAACATATTGATTGGTAGGCTATAGCCATGATCTATTGGTTTAAGTAACGGACAGGACAACATATTGATTGGTAGGCTATAGCCATGATTTATTGGTTTAAGTAATGGACAGGACAACATATTGATTGGTAGGCTATAGCCATGATTTATTGGTTTAAGTAACGGACAGGACAACATATTGATTGGTAGGCTATAGCCCTGATCTATTGGTTTAAGTAACGGACAGGACAACATATTGATTGGTAGGCTATAGCCATGATTTATTGGTTTAAGTAACGGACAGGACAACATATTGATTGGTAGGCTATAGCCCTGATCTATTGGTTTAAGTAACGGACAGGACAACATATTGATTGGTAGGCTATAGCCCTGATCTATTGGTTTAAGTAACGGACAGGACAACATATTGATTGGTAGGCTATAGCCCTGATCTATTGGTTTAAGTAACGGACAGGACAACATATTGATTGGTAGGCTATAGCCCTGATCTATTGGTTTAAGTAACGGACAGGACAACATATTGATTGGTAGGCTATAGCCCTGATCTATTGGTTTAAGTAACGGACAGGACAACATATTGATTGGTAGGCTATAGCCCTGATCTATTGGTTTAAGTAACGGACAGGACAACATATTGATTGGTAGGCTATAGCCCTGATCTATTGGTTTAAGTAACGGACAGGACAACATATTGATTGGTAGGCTATAGCCCTGATCTATTGGTTTAAGTAACGGACAGGACAACATATTGATTGGTAGGCTATAGCCCTGATCTATTGGTTTAAGTAACGGACAGGACAACATATTGATTGGTAGGCTATAGCCATGATTTATTGGTTTAAGTAACGGACAGGACAACATATTGATTGCTATGATCTGGAAAATTATTGTAGAATGCTCCCCAGCTGATTGGCTGTAAAGGCCTGAGGGATGTAGCTCCGTTGGTAAAGCATGGCTTTTGCAACACCAGGGTTGTGGGTTCGATTCCCACGGGGGGCCAGTATGAAAAAAATAAAAAAATAAAAATAATGAATGCACTCACTAACTGTAAGTCGCTCTGGATAAGAGCGTCTGCTGAATGACTAAAATGTAAATGCAAAATGGTGGGAAGATTTGAAATGGCCCATATGTGAGAAAAGACTGGGAGAGATCAATGTTATACAGCCTTAAGACGCTGAGATTGGAACACACAGTTGCTCGCTCTCCCTTCTTTAAAAAAAGTAATAATTTACTTTTGCCCAAATGAAGGCATGATAACGGGGAAAGGGATTTATGAATTGTACATATGTGTTTCAATTTAGGCAACATGATAATAATAATATGCCATTTAGCAGACGCTTTTATCCAAAAGCGACTTACAGTCAAGTGCGCATAAATTTTTTACGTATGGATGGTCCCGGGGATCATACCCACTACCATGGCGTTACAAGCGCCAGGCTCTACCAATTGAGCTGCCGCAATCACATGTCGATTATCTGTTCATTTTGTCCTCCACAGGAAGTACAGTGAGTTCGTCTCTGTTTGTCCTCTGACAAATCAATTGTAAGTTTCGGTGTTCCTCAAGGTTCCGTTTTAGGACCACTATTGTTTTCACTATATATTCTACCTCTTGGTGATGTCACAATGTAAAAACTATATAATCTTGTTGTTTAATCCTGGATCTCTCGACACATTCTGGACCCTGTTCCAACTATACTACTGAAAGAGCTACTTCCTGTGCTTGGCCCTACTATGTTGAACATAGTAAATGACTCCCTATCCTCCGGATGTCAACCAAACTCACTAAAAGTGGCAGTAAAAAAAAAAAAAATCCTCTGAAAAACACAAACCTGGATGATTGTAAAAACTTTTAAAAAATCGGTCTATATCGACTCTCCCATTCCTCTCAAACATTTTAGAAAAAGCTGTTGTGCAGCAACTCACTGCCTTCCTGAAGACAAAAAAATTATACGAAACGCTTCAGTCTGGTTTTAGACCCCATTATAGCACTGAGACTGCACTTGTGAAGGTGGTAAATGACCTTTTAATGGCGTCAGACCAAGGCTCTGCATCTGTCCTCGTGCTCCTAGACCTGAGTGCTGCTTTTGACACCATCGATCACCACATTCTTTTGGCGAGATTGGAAAACCTTAATTGGTCGACACGGACAACTTCTTGCCTGGTTTAGATCTTATCTGTCTGAAAGATGTCAGATCGTCTCTGTGGATGGTTTGTCCTCTGACAAATCAATTGTAAGTTTCGGTGTTCCTCAAGATTCCGTTTTAGGACCACTATTGTTTTCACTATATATTCTACCTCTTGGTGATGTCATTCGGAAACACAAATGTTAACTTCCATTGCTATACAGGGGACACACAGCTGGACATTTCAATGACACATGGTGAAGCCCCAAAATGGCCGACCCTGGAAGCCTGTGTTTCAGACATAAGGAAGTGGATGGCGGCACATTTTTTACTTTTAAACTCGGACAAAACAGAGATGCTAGTTATAGGTCCCAACAAACAAAGATATCTTCTGTTGGATCTGACAATTAATCTTGATGGTTGTACAGTCGTCTAAAAAAACACTGTGAAGGACCTCGGCGTTACTCTGGACCCTGATCTCTCTTTTGACGAACATATCAATAATATTTAAAGGACTGTTTTTTTCCATCTTCGCAACATTACAAAAATCAGAAACTGTTTGTCCAAAAATTATGCAGAAAAGCTAATCCATGCTTTTGTCACTTCTAGATTAGTCTACTGCAATGCTCTACTCTCCGGCTACCCGGATAAAGCACTAAATAAACTTAAGTTAGTGCTAAACACGGCTGCTAGAATCTTGACTAGAACTAACAAATTTGATCATATTACTCCAGTGCTAGCTTCCTGTTAAGGCTAGGGATGATTTCAAGGTTTTACTGCTAACCTACAAAGCATTACATGGACTTGCTCCTACCTATCTCTTCGATTTGGTCCTGCCGTACATACCTACACGTACACTACGGTCACAAGACGCAGGCCTCCTTATTGTCCCTAGAATTTCTAAGCAAACAGCTTGAGGCAGGGCTTTTTCCTATATAGCTAAATTTTTATGGAATGGTCTGCCTATCCATGTGAGAGACGCAGACTCGGTCTCAACCTTTAAGTCCTTACTGAAGACTCATCTCTTCAGTAGGTCCTATGATTGAGTGTAGTCTGGCCCAAGGGTGCGAAGGTGAACGGAAAGGCACTGGAGCGACGAACCGCCCTTGCTGTCTCTGCCTGGCCGGCTCCCCTCTCTCCACTGGGATTCTCTGCCTCTGACCCTATTACAGGGGCTGAGTCACTGGCTTACTGGTGCTTTCCATGCCATCCCTAGGAGGGGTGCATCACTTGAGTGGGTTGAGCCACTGACGTGATCTTCCTGTCCGGTTTGTCGCCCCCTCGGGCTCGTGCAGTGGAGGAGATCTTTGTGGGCTATACTCAGCCTTGTCTCAGGGTAGTAGGTTGGTGGTCTGTTGATATCCCTCTGGTGGTGTGGGGGCTGTGCTTTGGCAAAGTGGGTGGGGTTATATCCTGCCTGGTTGGCCCTGTCCGGGGGTATCGTCGGACGGGGCCAGAGTGTCTCCTGACCCCTCCTGTCTCAGCCTCCAGCATCAATGCTGCAATAGTCTATGTGCCGGGGGGCTAGGGTCAGTCTGTTACAGCTGGTGTTATTCTCCTGTCTTATCCGGTGTCCTTTGTGAATTGAAGTACGCTCCCTCAAATTCTCTCTCTCTCCCTCTCTCCCTCCTCCCGGAGGACCTGAGCCCTAGGACCATGCCTCAGGACTACCTGGCCTGATGACTCCTTGCTGTCCCCAGTCCACCTGGTCGTGCTGCTGATCCAGTTTCAACTGTTCTGCCTGCGGCTATGAAACCCTGACCTGTTCACCGGACGTGCTACCTTGTCCCAGACCTGCTGTTTTCATCTCTCTGTCTCAACCACACCTGCTATTTCAACCTTTAAATGCCCGGCTATGAAAAGCCAAGTGACATTTACTTCTAATGTACTAACCTGTTGCAACCTCTACAACCATTGTGATTATTATTTGACCCTGCTGGTCATCTATGAACGTTTGAACATCTTGGAGAAAAATCTGGCCTTAATGGCCATGTACTGTTATAATCTCCACCCGGCACAGCCAGAAGGGGACTGGCCTCCCCTCAGAGCCTGGTTCCTCTCCACCCAGCACAGCCAGAAGGGGACTGGTTACCCCTCAGAGCCTGGTTCCTCTCTAGGTTTCTTCCTAGGTTTCTTCCTTTCTAGGGAGTTTTTCCTAGCCACCATGCTTCTACATCTGCATTGCTTGCTGTTTAGGGTTTTAGGCTGGGTTTCTGTATAGCACTTTGTGACATCTGCTGATGTAAAAAGGGCTTTATAAATACATTTGATTGATTTGATTGATTGATAGAATGAATAATGTTAATGAATTGGTTGAATGAATGTTGAAGAAACAACGGCAGAGTTTATAACAGAGAGAGACAAACAAGCAGACAATTATGCACCTCTCAATCATTATTTCCAGCTCTTTGTTGGATAATTATATAGAAATTCATTCATTAACTGAATCCCAAGGTGGAATGTACAAGAAATGTAGCTAGGCCAACTGAACATGTTGCTGATAACCTCTGAATAAAGGGATGCACTTTCTTTGGCTCTACCGGTGCCCAGAGCGGACGGAGTAGTCCCCCGGTGGGTCAAGATGAGACGGACGGAGTAGTCCCCCGGTGGGTCAAGATGAGACGGACGGAGTAGTCCCCCGGTGGGTCAAGATGAGTGCGCCCCATGTGGTTGCTTGCAGTACTGTAGGTTCCAGCGGTGTACTTTGGCGCCGGAAGGGATGGCTGCCATTTTATGGGCTCTTAACCAACCGTGCTATTTTGTTAGTTTTTTCGCATTGTTTGTAACTTATTTTGTACATAATGTTGCTGCTAATGTCTCTTATGACCGAAAAGAGCTTCTGGACATCAGAACTGCGTTTACTCACCTTGAACTGGATGAAAATTGTTTATTTAATGAGTCGGACGAGAGGGATTTGCTCCAGACCCCCGACAGGGCCCTCATCCCCGTCATTCGCAGTAGAAAGAGACGAAGATATCGCGGAAGGAGATCGGGGGTCCCTGGTAAGGAGCCGGCAACGAGTGGATAATCTGCCCTTGCCATCGGTACTATTGGCCAACGTACAATCGCTTGATAATAAAGTGGACGAACTACAAGCACGTATATCCTACCAACAGGACATTAAAAACTGTAATATCTTATGTTTCACCGAGTCGTGGCTGAACGACGACATGAATAACATACAGCTGGCGGATTATACACTGTATTGGCATGATAGAACAGCAGCCTCTAGTAAGACAAGGGGTGGCGGTCTATGTATATTTGTAAACAACAGCTGGTGCACGATGTCTAAGGAAGTCTTGAGGTTTTGCTCGCCTGAGGTAGAGTACCTCATGATAAGCTGTAGACCACACTATTTACCAAGAGAGTTTTCATCTATATTCTTCGTAGCTGTCTATTTACCACCACAAACCGATGTTGGCACTTAGACCGCACTCAACGAGCTGTATAAGGCCATAAGCAAACAGGAAAACGCTCATCCAGAGGCGGCGCTCCTAGTGGCCGGGGACTTTAATGCAGGGAAACTTAAATCCGTTTTACCTCATTTCTACCAGCATGTTAAATGTGCAACCAGAGGGTATAAAACTCTAGACCACCTTTACTCCACACACAGAGACGCGTACAAAGCTCTCCCTCGCCCTCCATTTGGCAAATCTGACCATAACTCTATCCTCCTGATTCCTGCTTAGGCAAAAACTAAAGCAGGAAGCACCAGTGACTCAGTCAATAAAAAAGTGGTCAGATGAAGCAGATGCTAAGCTACAGGACTGTTTTGCTAGCACAGACTGGAATATGTTCCGGGATTCTTCCGATGGCATTGAGGAGTACACCACATTAGTCACTGGCTTCATCAATAAGTGCAACGATGACGTCGTACCCACAGTGACTGTACGTACATACCCCAACCAGAAGCCATGGATTACAGGCAACATCCGCACTGAGATAAAGGATAGAGCTGCCGCTTTCAAGGAGCGGGACACTAACACGGAAGCTTATAAGAAATCCTGCTATGCCCTTCGACGAACCATCAAACAGGCAAAGAGTCAATACAGGACTAAGATTGAATCGTACTACACCGGCTCCGACACTCGTCGGATGTGGCAGGGCTTGCAAACTATTACAGACTACAAAGAGAAGCACAACTTCCCAGTGACGCGAGCCTACCAAAAATTACTTATATGCTCACTTCGAGGCAAGTAACACTGAAACATGCATGACAGCCTCAGCTGTTCCGGATGACTGTGTGATCGCGCTCTCCGTAGCCGATGTGAGTAAGACCTTTAAACAGGTCAACATTCACAAGGCCGCGGGGCCAGACGGATTACCAGGATGTGTACTCAGAGCATGCGCTGACCAACTGGCAAGTGTCTTCACTGACATTTTCAACCTCTCCCTCTCTGAATCTGTAATACCAACATATTTCAAGCAGACCACCATAGTCCCTGTGCCCAAGAACACTAAGGTAACCTGCCTAAATGACTACCGACCCGTAGCACTCACGTCTGGTTATGGCTCACATCAACACCATTATCCCAGAAACCCTAGACCAACTCTAATTTGCACAAAACCTATTCCCCCTAAGGAGACTGAAAAGATTTGGCATGGGTCCTTATATCCTCAAAGGGTTCTACAGCTGCATCATCGAGAGCATCCTGACTGGTTGCATCACTGTCTAGTATGGCAACTGCTCGGCCTCCGACCGCAAGGCACTACAGAGGATAGTGCGTACGGCCCAGTACATCACTGGGGTCAAGCTTCCTGCCATCCAGGACCTCTATACCAGGCGGTGTCAGAGGAAGGCCCTAAATATTGTCAAAGACTCCAGCCACCCTAGTCATAGACTGTTCTCTCTGCTACCGCAAGGCAAGCGGTACCGGATCACCAAGTCTAGGTCCAAGAGGCTTCTTAACAGCTTCTACCCCCAAGCCATAAGACTCCTGAACGTCTAATCAAATGGCTACCCTGACTATTTGCATTGCCCCCCACCCCCTCTTTTACGCTGCTGCTACTCTCTGTTTATTATCTATGCATAGTCACTTTAATAACTCTACCTACATGTACATATTACCTCAATTACCTCGACTAATCGGTGCCCCCGCACATTGACTCTGTACCGGTACCCCCTGTATATAGCCTGCACATTGACTCTGTACCGGTACCCCCTGTATATAGCCTCCCTACTGTTATTTCCCATTGACTCTGTACCGGTACCCCCTGTATATAGCCTCGCTACTGTTATTTTACTGCTGCTCTTTAATTATTTGTTACTTTTATTTCTTATAGGCATTCTTTCTTAAAACTGCATTGTTGGTTAAGGGCTCGTAAGTAAGCATTTCACTGTAAGGTCTACACCTGTTGTTTTCGGCGCATGTGTCAAATACAATACAATTTGATTTGATTTGATTTGATTTACACGCCTGCACCTGTTTGCATTGATTTCATTGGAGAATATGGAGAGTTGAACGAATTCTCTCTTTAACTATAATGATACCTAATGCCTAAATACTCAAATTCATTTGATTTAAACAATAGTTTTTTTTTTAATCACACAGACAAATGACTAATGTAAACTTTAGAAGTGTCTCATCTATCTCAGAAGACAGAACTCTTTGATTCCCACGGGGGGCCAGCATAAAAAAAATATGTATTCACTAACTGTAAGTGGCTCTGGATAAGAGCGTCTGCTAAATTACTAAAATGTAAATGTAAATAATAATCACTATATTTACTTCACAAACACTAATTATACTAGTTGACTTTACATTTTAGTCATTTAGCAGACGCTCTTATCCAGAACGACTTACAGTTAGTGAGTGCATACATTATTTTTATTTTTTTATACTGCCCCCCCGTGGGAATCTGACCCACAACCCTGGCGTTGCAAGCGCCATGCTCTACCAACTGAGCTACATAACGCTCATATCACAGTGGTTGAAATTGGAGCTGAACACGCAGAAAACAAAGACCCCTCTACACTTACTGACAAAAACAAAAATAAATCAGAAAAAATAAGTGTCTCATTTGGTCTTGGTTGAGTGCGTTCAGAAATTATTCACACCCTTTGACATTCCACATTGAGATTTTGTGTCACCTGCCTATACACAATACCCCATAATGTCAAAATGGAATTATGTTTTTAGACATTTTTACAAATTAATAAAAAATGAAAAGCTGTAATGTATTGAGCCAATAAGTATTCAACCCCTTTGTTATCACCTAAATACGTTCAGGAGTAGAAATGTGCTTAACAAGTCACATAATAAGTTGCTTGGACTCACTCTGTGTGCAATAATGGTGTTTAACATGATTTTTGAATGAATACCTCTTCTCTGTATCCCACACAAACAATTATCTGTAAGTTCACTCAGTCGAGCAGTGTATTTAAACACAGATTCAACCACAAAGACCAGGGGGGTTTTCCAATGCTTCGCAAAGAAGGGCACCCATTGGTAGATGGGTAAAAATAAAAAGCAGACATTGAATATCCCTTTGAGCATCATGAAGTTATTCATTACACTTTGGATGGTGTAACAATACACCCAGTCACTACAAAGATACAGGAAGGAAACCGCTCAGGGATTTCACCATGAGGCCCAATGGTGACTTTAAAACAGCTACAGAGTTTAATGGCTGTGATGGGAGAAAACTGAGGATGGATCAACAACATTGTAGTTACTCCACAATACTAACCTAATTGACAGAGTGAAAAGAAGGAAGCCTGTACAGAAAACAAATATTCCAAAACATGCATCCTGTTTGCAACAAAATGTGGCAAAGCAATTAACTTTTTGTCCTGAATACAAAAAGTGTCATGTTTGGGGCAAATCCAATACAACACATTCCTGAGTACCACTCTCCACATTTTTAAGCATACAGTGGCTTGAGAAATTATTCACCCCCCCTTGGTATTTTTCCTATTTTGTTGCCTTGCAACCTGGAATTAAAATGGATTTTTGGGGGGGTTTGTATCATTTGATTTACACAACATGCCTACCACTTTGAAGATGCAAAACAAACAAGAAATAAGACAAAGAAACAGAAAACTTGAGCGTGCATAACTATTCACCCCCCCAAAGTCAATACTTTGTAGAGCCACCTTTTGCAGCAATTACAGCTGCAAGTCTCTTGGGGTATGTCTCTATAAGCTTGGCACATCTAGCCACTGGGATTGTTGTCCATTCTTCAAGGCAAAACTGCTCCAGCTCCTTCAGGTTGGATGGGTTCCGCTGGTGTTAATCTAAATGACAGAGTGAAAAGAACACCCACACACACACACACACATCTAAAAATGCCATAGTTGTGAATAATGGTATTTAGCAGTCAAGGATAATTAAATTGTTAAGAAAACCTTCAGGTGATGTTGTATTTCATTAGGTATTCTATTTCCTAAGGGAGACTGGTTTGACTGGTAGGGTTTAAAAACTGGTTAGAGCTTCCCTAGTTGGTGGAGTTATGCACCATTAACGTTTTGGAACCACACACGGTCTGAGACTAAAAGAAAATACAGAATAACAGTTCTAAATCATCATTCAGCAGACTGTTTTCCACACCTGTGAGCAAGGTAGACAAACCATGTGAAGTTATACCAAAATGAAGTGTTAAGCTTCAGTGATGGTTTCAATCAAATAAAGTTATGTGTGTTGCCATTTTGTTATGTTTGTTGGCGTGTACTGTGTAGCTAACATGCTAAAGGTAGCTAACTAGCTAGGTCATAACTAGCTATAGCAAGTTAGCTAGCTAGCTAACATCAGTTAACACGGTCGATTGTGTGTGGGTTGTTGTGCAAAATAGTGTTTCTGTCTGATATTGGTACCAGTTGTTTCTGAGCTGGTGATACATTTTAGGTTTAACTTAGTAGTTATAGGCCATAATACTGTAACTTAGATAGGCTACTCCTGCCGAATTATGAAGGTGGCTAGTGTTAGCCACTGAGGCTACAGTTAGCAGCTAAATAGCTACATTAGCAACCTAGCTAGCCAACTAGCTAGCTAAGTAACGGTGTTGTACAACTATACTCAGCGATGTGACGTTGCATGAGCAGCACAACAGATATTGCGACGAGAGAGATTCACACAGACTCACACAGTCACAAACAGTATCAGCTCAAGTGCAGGAGTTCCCTTCACGCAGCTACATGAGATACAGGACTAAAACAGCGGAGGAGTTGAGCCTCACGCTTCTGAACTCTTAGTTGCAGAAATGTACCCATTTGACTGTTTACTTTCTGCATCAACGTCACATCGCTGAGTCTACAACAAGTTAGCTAAATTGGTTGGTGTTTTTTGCAAGTGGTTTTATCTAAGTTATTTGATTGCTCCTAGTGTCTGAGACTTTTGACAGTGCCACAACCTGAGCTCAATTGGTTAGGCGGTAGCTAGCTAACTTAATCTTAGCTGGCTAGTTAGCTACGTTTAGACATAGGAAAGTAACGTTACTTCACGTTGCTTAGGCCTACAGTCTGTTTGAAGTGTATTTGCAACAGACCACCAAACTTCATGTAGGCATAGGACGCTAATCGAATTGAGGTTACAGTTTCGCTAAGGTTCAGATGACACATAACATTTACAGTGGAGGAGGGAGGAGGGAGGAAGGGAGGAGGCCCCTCACAAAAATATTGGCAAAATGTATTGGTCATAGAATAAAAAAGGTCCTACCGGACACTATTCATCACGATCAGGCAGGATCCTTAAAAGGAAGATACGTATATTGGAGACAACATTAGACAACTACTAGAAATAATGGAAAACTATGAGAATGCAGGAAAACCAGGTATAATCTTTATAGCAGATTTTGAGAAAGCGTTTGATACAGTACGTCTAGAATTTGTTTATGTGTCTGGATTTGTAGAATCTCTCATAAATTGGGTAAAAGTCATGTACGACAATCCTTTATGTAAAATAATAAATAACGGTTACTTCTCTGAGAAATTTGAATTGTCAAGAGGCGTAAAACAAGGTTGCCCTCTGTCACCATACCTATTTATTATGGCCATTGAACTGTTCGCTTCTATTGATAACATTAAGGGGCTAAAAATTAAGGGATTAGAGAGAAAACTATCAATGTATGCTGATGATTCAAGTTTTCCCTTGAGTCCTCAATCTTCAACCTTGAAGGCCCTCATTGAGGGATAATTTCTCCAGTATCTCTGGACTAAAACCCAACTATGATAAGTGTACAATATAACGGATTGGGTCTCTAGAATATACAAAGTTTAAATTGCCACGTGGTCTCCTGATTAAATGGGCAGATCTTAAAACCATGGAGAGGTAAACACCTATCCATTTACAGGAAGATAATAATAATAATAATAATAATATGCCATTTAGCAGACGCCTTTATCCAGATTACCCTGATTAATTCTCTAGCGATATAGTACACATTTATTCATGGCTCTACCAACTCCAGGAGAATCGTTTTTCAAATCATGCATAAAAAAATATTTCACTTTATTTGGACAAGCAAACCAGATGAAGTTAAACAAACATATACACACTTTATATAACGAAAAGGAGTTTGGGTGGTTAAAACTATTAAATATTAAGGCTTTAAACCTCTCTCTTAAAGCCTCCATCGTACAGAAATTGTATCTCAATCCAAACTGGTTTTCTAGCAAACTATTAAGAGAGGCCCATCCTATGTTTAAGAGTGGGCTCTTTGCCTTTTTGCCGATTAAATCCTTACATTTTTGGTGGATTGACAATGGATCTCTGTTTAACCCTCCCGTTGTCCTAGGGTCAAAATGACCCGCCACTGTGTTGAACCAACTTTATTTATTTTTTATATTTTTTGGATCATTTGTGAGAAGGAGGCAGTGATACTTTCTTATTAGTCTGTCTGCCACCCATACAGAGATTTTTTTAAACAATAATTACATTGATAGAACCTACAATCTATCTGCAATATTAAAGCTGATCTACCCCCAAAAAAAAAAAAACCATACAGAATGTCCCTGTTCCAAATCCGACACACACATACCGACACACACATGCTTTCACACCAACACACACAAGCATGAAAAAGAGAGAGAGAGAGAGGATGAGACAGACAGAGAGAGAGAGAGGATGAGACAGAGAGAGAGAGAGAGAGAGAGAGAGAGAGAGAGAGAGAGAGAGAGAGAGAGAGAGGATGAGACAGAGAGAGAGAGAGAGAGAGAGAGAGGGAGAGAGAGGATGAGACAGACAGAGAGAGAGAGGATGAGACAGAGAGAGAGAGAGAGAGGATGAGACAGACAGAGAGAGAGAGAGGATGAGACAGAGAGAGAGAGAGAGAGGATGAGACAGAGAGAGAGAGAGAGAGAGAGAGAGAGAGAGAGGATGAGACAGACAGAGAGGTGGGTGACTTACCTCTGTGACAGTGTGTTGTCAAGGTTACAATATGGTCGCACGGACACACTCCCTGACCGGAGCGTTGGAGTGCTGGGGAGAGAGAGAACAGAGAAGACGGAGAGAGAGAGGAGATGAGACAGAGAGAGAGAGAGAGAACAGAGAAGACGGAGAGAGAGAGAGGAGATGAGAGCAGGAAGTAATTGATATGAACGTGGGGAAGACTACACTCTTAGAGAAAAGGGTTCCAGAAGGGTTCTCTGGCTGTCCCCATAGGATAACCATTTTTGGTTCTAGGTACAACCCTTTTTGGTTCCATGTAGAACCCTCTGTGGGGTTCTCAGCTGAGATAGCACTTTTTTTCTAAGAGTGTGAAGGGAGACGCTGCACCATTCCTGGGTCAGATACATACGCAAACACACACACACAGGAGACCACACACACACACACACACACACACACACACACACTGATGTAAGAGACAACAGAAGGATTGCATTGTTTTATATGTCATATTGTTGATCATGACAGGTCTCGAAGGCACGTTTGACAGTTCCACTGTATGGTGTGTGTGTGTGTGTGTGTGTGTGTGTGTGTGTGTGTGTGTGTGTGTGTGTGTGTGTGTGTTCTTGTATTTGAGGTGTGTGTGTGTGTGTGTGTGTGTGTGTGTGTGTGTGTGTGTGTGTGTGTGTGTGTGTGTGTGTGTGTGTGTGTGTGTGTGTGTGTGTGTGTGTGTGTGTGTGTGTGTGTGTGTGTACTATATGTCCACACTGTATTTACATATACAGTCATGGTCAAAAGTTTTGAGAATGACACAAATACTAATTTTCACAATGTCTGCTGCCTCAGTTTTTATGATGGCAATTTGCATATACTCCAGAATGTTATGAAGAGTGATCAGATGAATTGCAATTAATTGCAAAGTCCCTCTTTGCCATGAAAATGAACTTAATCCCAAAAAAGCATTTTCACTGCATTTCAGCCCTGCCACAAAAGGACCAGCTGACATCATGTCAGTGATTCTCTCGTTAACACAGGTGAGAGTGTTGACGAGGACAAGGCTGGAGATCACTCTGTCATGCTGATTGAGTTAGAATAACAGACTGGAAGCTTTAAAAGGAGGGTGGTGCTTGAAATCATTGTTCTTCCTCTGTTAACCATGGTTACCTGCAAGGAAACAAAAGGGCTTCACAGGCAAGGATATTGCTGCTAGTAAGATTGCACCTAAATCAACCATTTATCGGATCATCAAGAACTTCAAGGAGAGAGGTTCAATTGTTGTGAAAAAGGCTTCAGGGCGCCCAAGAAAGTCCAGCAAGTGCCAGGACTGTCTCCTAAAGTTGATTCAGCTGTGGGATTGGGGCACCACCAGTGCAGAGCTTGCTCAGGAATGGCAGCAGGCAGGTGTGAGTGCATCTGCACGCACAGTGAGGCGAAGATCTTTTGGAGGATGGCCTGGTGTCAAGAAGGGCAGCGAGGAAGCCACTTCTCTCCAGGAAAAACATCTGGGACAGACTGATATTCTGCAAAAGGTACAGGGATTGGAGAGCAACTTCTCCCAACCATCCAAGAACAGTTTGGTGACGAACAGTGCCTTTTCCAGCATGATGGAGCACATTGCCATAAGGCAAAAGTGATAACTAAGTGGCTCTGGGAACAAAACTCCCCAGACCTTAATCCCATTGAGAACTTGTGGTCAATCCTCAAGACAAACAAAAACCCACTAATTCTGACAAACTCCAAGCATTGATTATTGTCACGCCCTGACTCAAGGGAGGTTTATTTGTTGAGTCAGGATGTGTATATTCCGTGTTGTGCTATGTTGATTGTCTATGTTTAGATCTAGAATGGGTAGATCTATGTTGGCCGGGGTGGTTCCCAATCAGAGGCAGCTGTAGCTCGTTGTCTCTGATTGGGGACCATACTTAGGCAGCCTTTTGGCACCTGTTAGTTGTGGGATCTTGTTCCGTGTGAGGTATGTTGTTTGTATGCTACCTTGGACTTCACGTTTCGTTTGTTGTTTTGTCGGGTGTTTATTCAGTAGATAAATAAACATGAATGCTTATCACGCTGCGCCTTGGTTCTTCTCGTTCGTAAACGATCGTGATAGAAGATCCCACCAGACCTGGACCAAGCAGTGTGCCGAGGAGAGAGGATGGACTTGGGAGGAGATGAGCAAGAGGCTGGCAAGAGGGATGGAGGCCATGATCACGGGGGAGAGACAATCCCAAAAAAAATTTAGGGGGGGGCACACGGTGTGGACGACGAGGCAGCGGGAGGCCGCGATAGAGCGGTTCCGCTGTTTAGCAGAGGAGGCCACCAGATTAGGGGGGTCATTGGTTCAGAGGGAGCAGAAGGAAAGTGTAGAGGCACGGCGAGAGGAGCTGGTTAGGCAGCAGAAGGAGAGGGGGTTAATGAAGGAACCCAGTCCCGCTCCTCGCACCAATCAAGTGGTGCGTGTCGCCAGTCCGGTCCGGCCCGTTCCTGCTCCCCGCACTAAGCCAGTGGCGCGTGTTCCCAGTACGGTTCGGCCCGTTCCTGTTCCTCGCATCAAGCCTGTGGTGCGCGTCGCCAGCCCGGCCCGGCCTGTTCCTGCCCCTCGCACCACGCCAGTGGTGCGCGTCGCCAGCCCGGTCCGGCCTGTTCCTGCTCCCCGCACCAAGCCAGTGGTGCATGTCGTCAGCCCAGTCCGGCCCGTTCCTGCTCCCCGCACTAAGCCAGTGGTGCGCGTCGCAAGTCCGGTAAGGCCCTTTCCTGCTCCCCGAACCAAGCCAGTGGTGCGCGTCGTCAGCCCGGTCCGGCCCGTTCCTGCTCCCCGCACCAAGCCAGAGGTGCGTGTGTCCAGTCCGGCACGGCCCGTGCCTGTTCCACCGGTGCCTGGTCAGGCACCGGTCAGCTACTCCACTCCGGAGCCAGAGCAATCCGCTCCACCGGGGTCCAGTCCAGCTCCGGTCAGCGGCTCCACTCCGGAGCTAGAGCAGTTCACTCCACCGTCGTCGGGCCCAGCTCCAGTCAGCGGTTCCAGTCCAGACCCAGACGTCAGCCCCTCTCCAGGTTCGGAGTCTCCCACACCAG
>NC_059224.1:2141468-2176468 GCF_020615455.1 Coregonus clupeaformis | reverse complement strand
GCTTGAATTAGAGATAATTGTACGCCCCAGTACATCACTGGGGCAAAGCTCCCTGCCATCCAGGACCTCTATACCAGGATGTGTCAGAGGAAGGCCCTCAAAATTGTCAAAGACTCCAGCCACCCTAGTCATAGACTGTTCTCTCTGCTACCGCACGGCAAGCGGTACCGGAGTGCCAAGTCTAGGTCCAAAAGACTTCTCAACAGCTTCTACCCCCAAGCCATAAGACTCCTGAACAGCTAATCATGGCTACCCGGACTATTTGCACTGCCCCCCCACCCCATCCTTTTACGCTGCTGCTACTCTGTTAAGTATTTATGCATAGTCACTTTAACTCTACCCACATGTACATATTACCTCAACTACCTCAACTAGCCGGTGCCCCCGCACATTGACTATGCAACGGTACCCCCCCTGTATATATAGCCTCCCTACTGTCACTTTATTTTACTGTATATATAGCCTCCCTACTGTCACTTTATTTTACTTCTGCTCTTTTTTTTCTCAACACTTTTTTTGTTGTTGTTTTATTCTTACTTTTTTTGTTTAAAATAAATGCACTGTTGGTTAAGGGCTGTAAGTAAGCATTTCACTGTAATGTCTGCACCTGTTGTATTCGGCGCATGTGACCAATAAAATTTGATTTGATTTGATTTGATTTGATTTAATTGCATGTGTGGGGTACAGAGATGAGGTAGTCATTCAAAAATAATGTTAAACACTATTATTGAGTCCATGCAACTTATTATGTGACTTGTTAAGCACATTTGTTGTCCTGAAATTATTTAGGCTTGCCATTACAAAGGGGTTGAATACTTATTGACTCAAGACATTTCAGGTTTTCATTTTTTATTAATTTGTAAAAATTCCACTTAGAAATGATGGTGTATTGTGTCTAGGCCAGTGACCCAAAAATCTAAATGTAATCCCATTTCAGGCTGTAACAATGTGGAAAAAGTCAATGGGGTGTGAATACTTTCTGAAGGTATTGTAGGCATTACAAACTGGGTCAGGCAGCGGTTGAAAATGTCAGTGAAGACACTTGCCAGCTGGTCAGCACATGCTCTGAGTACGCGTCCTGGTAATCCGTCTGGTCCCGCGGCCTTGTGAATGTTGACCTGTTTAAAGTTCTTACATCGGCTACAGAGAGCGAGTTCAGTCATCTGGAACAGCTGGTACTCTCATGCATGGTTCAGTGTTGCTTGCCTCGAAGCGAGCATAGTAGGCATTTAGCTCGTCTGGTAGGCTCGCGTCACTGGGCAGCTCGCGGCTGGGTTTCCCTTTGTAATCCGTGATAGTTTGCAAGCCCTGCCACATCCGACGAGCATCAGAGCCGGTGTAGTAGGATTCAATCTTTGTCCTGTATTGACACTTTGCCTGTTTGATGGCTCGTCGGAAGTTGTAGCTGGATTTAAGGGTCCGGAGTAGTGTCCCGCTCATTGAAAGCGGACATGGCTTCTGGTTGGGATATGACATATGGTCACGACATCATCGCTGCACTTATTAATGAAGCCAGTGACTGATGTGGTAAACTCCTCAATGTTATCAAATCAATCCCTGAACATATTCCATTACATTTACATTTTCGTCATTTAGCAGACGCTCTTATCCAGATCGACTTAGAAATTGGTGCATTCACCTTATGATAGCCAGTGGGACAACCACTTTACAATATATATATATATATATATATATATACTTTTTTTTCTTTGGGGTGGGGTAAGGGGGGGTAGAAGGATTACTTTATCCCATCCCAGGTGTTCCTTAAAGAGGTGGGGTTTCAAGTGTCTCCGGAAGGTGGTGAGTGACTCCGCTGTCCTGGCGTCGTGAGGGAGCTTGTTCCACCATTGGGGTGCCAGTCTGTGCTAGCGAAACAGTCCTCACTCAATCCCTCCCCCCCTCCCTCCCTCCCTCCCTCCCTCCCCCCTCCCTCCCTCCTCTTTATCTGATAAGAGGTTACACTCAGTGTTATGATTCAACATAATGACTCACTCTTCCAACACGTTGACAACTTCACAAGTTCATCATCATGATGTTTGTCATCTAAACTAGAACATTAAAGCCATAACTCTCTCTGCTCAATTACCACCAGATATCTGTTTACAGGCAATACGTGAAGCTAGATAGATAACCCTGGGTTTGAGATAAATAGAGAGAGAGAGAGAGAGAGAGAGATAGAGAGAGAGAGAGAGAGAGAGAGAGAGAGAGAGAGAGAGAGAGAGAGAGAAAAAATATAAATGTGGGGGGAGGGGTAGAGAGAGAACTATAGCTGTGCTCATGGAGAGATAGTTTATTATCAGTATGTGTATTGTTGTTACCCCAAACAGAGTAGTGCTGGAATACCCCCATAACATCCTGCTAACCCTAACCCCATAACATCCTACTAACCCCATAACATCCTACTAACCCTAACCCCTTAACATCCTACTAACCCCATAACATCCTACTAACCCTAACCCCTTAACATCCTACTAACCCTAGCCCCATAACATCCTACTAACCCCATAACATCCTGCTAACCCTAACCCCATAACATCCGACTAACCCCATAACATCCTACTAACCCTAACCCCATAACATCCTGCTAACCCTAACCCCATAACATCCGACTAACCCCATAACATCCTACTAACCCTAACCCCTTAACATCCTACTAACCCTAGCCCCATAACATCCTACTAACCCCATAACATCCTACTAACCCTAACCCCATAACATCCTACTAACCCTAACCCCATAACATCCTACTAACCCCAAAACATCCTACTAACCCTAGCCCCATAACATCCTACTAACCCCATAACATCCTACTAACCCTAACCCCATAACATCCTACTAACCCCAAAACATCCTACTAACCCTAACCCCATAACATCCTACTAACCCCATAACATCCTACTAACCCTAACCCCATAACATCCTATTAACCCCATAACATCCTACTAACCCCATAACATCCTGCTAACCCTAACCCCATAACATCCTACTAACCCTAACCCCATAACATCCTACTAACCCTAACCCCATAACATCCTACTAACCCCAAAACATCCTACTAACCCTAGCCCCATAACATCCTACTAACCCCATAACATCCTACTAACCCTAACCCCATAACATCCTATTAACCCCATAACATCCTACTAACCCCATAACATCCTGCTAACCCTAACCCCATAACATCCTACTAACCCTAACCCCATAACATCCTACTAACCCTAACCCTCATAACATCCTACTAACCCCATAACATCCTACTAACCCCATAACATCCTACTAACCCCATAACATCCCACTAACCCCATAACATCCTACTAACCCCATAACATCCTACTAACCCTAACCCCATAACATCCTACTAACCCCATAACATCCTACTAACCCCATAACATCCTACTAACCCTAACCCCATAACATCCTACTAACCCCATAACATCCTACTAACCCCATAACATCCTACTAACCCCATAACATCCTACTAACCCCATAACATCCCACTAACCCCATAACATCCTACTAACCCCATAACATCCTACTAACCCCATAACATCCTACTAACCCCATAACATCCTACTAACCCCATAACATCCTACTAACCCCATAACATCCTACTAACCCCATAACATCCTACTAACCCTAACCCCATAACATCCTACTAACCCCATAACATCCTACTAACCCCATAACATCCTACTAACCCCATAACATCCCACTAACCCCATAACATCCTACTAACCCCATAACATCCTACTAACCCCATAACATCCTACTAACCCCATAACATCCCACTAACCCCATAACATCCTACTAACCCCATAACATCCTACTAACCCCATAACATCCTACTAACCCCATAACATCCTACTAACCCCATAACATCCTACTAACCCCATAACATCCCACTAACCCCATAACATCCTACTAACCCCATAACATCCTACTAACCCCATAACATCCTACTAACCCCATAACATCCTACTAACCCTAACCCCATAACATCCCACTAACCCCATAACATCCTGCTAACCCTAACCCCATAACATCCTACTAACCCTAACCCCATAACATCCTACTAACCCTAACCCCATAACATCCTACTAACTCTAACCCCATAACATCCTACTAACCCCATAACATCCTACTAACCCCATAACATCCTGCTAACCCCATAACATCCTACTAACCCTAACCCCATAACATCCTGCTAACCCTCATAACATCCTACTAACCCCATAACATCCTACTAACCCTAGCCCCATAACATCCTGCTAACCCTCATAACATCCTACTAACCCTAACCCCATAACATCCTACTAACCCTAACCCGATAACATCCTGCTAACCCTAACCCCATAACATCCTACTAACCCTAACCCTCATAACATCCTACTAACCCTAACCCCATAACATCCTACTAACCCTAGCCCCATAACATCCTACTAACCCTAACCCCATAACATCCTACTAACCCCATAACATCCTATTAACCCCATAACATCCTACTAACCCCATAACTCTACTAACCCTAGCCCCATAACATCCTACTAACCCTAACCCCATAGCATCCTACTAACCCTAACCCCATAACATCCTACTACGGTATAGTGTACTGTAACACAATAACACAAACGGGTAAAACATTTTAGTCAGCTTCCATCACACACAGCAGTAGAGTTCACCTCTGCAGCTAGACCTGGTTTGAGTTCTCTCCCTGATCCTAATGCAACACTACCGCCATCTAGTGGACATTGTCACGGCTCAGTGTTTTACCTAAGTGTTGATTGACTCGTTATTAATCAAACGGATTCCTCCCCTGACTGCATTTCTTTGTTTCAACCACAACGACCATTTGACCACCTTTCAGGTAAAGTTGTTTATTATGTTTGAAAAAATGACAGTTGAACCCATCAGATAAGTGTGTACATTAGGTGAGACCGTCCAAAATGGCACACTATTCACTATATAGTGCACTACTTTTGTACAGAGCCTTGACACTATATCGAGAATAGGGCTCCATTTGGCATCCATCTTTCACAGTATGACTGGATTGAGTTAGTACCCCTCAGAAATCATTCTCGGTGAATCCCAAACCACCCCCTTGCCACGACCAACTCACTCGGAGGGCCCTCTGCTGTCACGTGTTGCTGACGAAACTCAGAGGGTGACTTCCAGAGAGTGGCGAGGTGATCAATATACCTTCAACTTCAAGACACACTCCTGACTTGAATGATGCAATTTAATGTTCCACTTTTAAATAATAAAACAAGCATGAAACTCAAATTAACAAATCCCACCTGTCGTTTCACAAGATTTAAACCTCAGTAAATTAAACATTTAATTTGGAAGGTATTTCATCTGTTACATGTGTCAAGTCATGAAATCAGACATAAACATTATTTTTTAATGAAATTGCACAAACACATTGCAGTGCGTGTTGGAATATCACTTTGCTCTGAAGCCTTGCTGGCTCGGTCGAAGTGGCGATCTGAGGGTCTAATTAGCCCCTACACCCTCGATCACTTTCACTCCCTCAGCTTTGGGACACTTGTGCATGTGTCGGAGGCGAGCGTGAACGCCGAGGGGCGAGGGGCAAGGGGAAAGGGGGTGATTTGGGATTCAGCCACTCTCTCTCTCTTTCTGCCTCAGAAACAGGGATGTTAATGTATATAGATAACGTCATACACTGTGTTAATGTATATAGATAACGTCATACACTGTGTTAATGTATATCAATAACATGTTTTACACTGTGTTAATGTATATCAATAACATGTTTTACACTGTGTTAATGTATATCAATAACATGTTTTACACTGTGTTAATGTATATCAATAACATGTTTTACACTGTGTTCATGTATATCAATAACATGTTTTACAATGTGTTAATATACAGTACCAGTCAAAAGTTTGGACACACCTACTCATTCAAGGGTTTTTCTTTATTTTTACTATTTTCTACATTGTATAATATTACTTGATGACTATGTGATCACGCTCTCCGTAGCTGATGTGAGTAAGACTTTTAAGCAGGTCAACATTCACAAGGCCGCAGGGCCAGACGGATTACCAATACGTGTACTCCGAGCATGCACTGACCAACTGGCAAGTGTCTTCACTGACATTTTCAACATGTCCCTGACTGAGTCTGTAATACCAAAATGTTTCAAGCAGACCACCATAGTCCCCGTGCCCAAGAACACTAAGGTAACCTGCCTAAATGACTACTGACCCATAGCACTGACGTCTGTAGCCATGAAGTGCTTTGAAAGGCTGGTCATGGCTCACATCAACACCATTATCCCAGAAACCCTAGACCCACTCCAATTTGCATACCGCCCCAACAGATCCACAGATGATGTAATCTCTATTGCACTCCACACTGCCCTTTCCCACCTGGACAAGAGGAACACCTACGTGATAATGCTATTCATTGACTACAGCTCAGCGTTCAACACCCATGAGACCCATGGGGCGGCGCACAATTGGCCTAGCGTCGTCCAGGGTAGGGGAGGGAATGGCCGGCAGGGGATGTAGCTCAGTTGGTAGAGCATGGCGTTTGCAACGCCAGGGTTGTGGGTTCGATAAAATAATGTATGTGCTAACTAAGTCGCTCTGGATAAGAGCGTCTGCTAAATGACTAAAATGTAAATGTAATAGTGCCCTCAAAGCTCATCACTAAGCTAAGGACCCTGGGACTAAACACCTCCCTCTGCAACTGGATCCTGGACTTCCTGACGGGCCACCCCCAGGTGGTAAGGGTAGGTAACAACACATCTGCCACGCTGATCCTCAACACGGGGGTGCGTGCTCAGTCCCCTCCTGTACTCACTGTTCACCCATGACTGCATGGCCAGGCACGACTCCAACACCATCATTAAGTTTGCAGACGACACAACAGTGGTAGGCCTGATCACCGACAACGATGAGACAGCCTATAGGGAGGAGGTCAGAGACCTGGCCGTGTGGTGCCAGGATAACAACCTCTCCCTCAACATGATCAAGACAAAGGAGATGATTGTGGACTACAGGAAAAAAAAGAGGACTGAGCACACCCCCATTCTCATCGACGGGGCTGTAGTGGAACAGGTTGAGAGCTTCAAGTTCCTTGGTGTCCACATCACCAACAAACTATCATGGTCCAAACACACCAAGACAGTCGTGAAGAGGGCACGACAAAGCCTATTCCCCCTCAGGAGACTGAAAAGATTTGGCATGGGTCCTCAGATCCTCAAAAAGTTCTACAGCTGCACCATCGAGAGCAGCCTGACTGGTTGCATCATCGCCTGGTATGGCAACTGCTCGGCCTCCGGTTGCAAGGCACTAGAGAGGGTAGTGCGTACGGCCCAGTACATCACTGGGGCCAAGCTTCCTGCTATCCAGGCCCTCTATACCAGGCGGTGTCAGAGGAAGGCCCTAAAAATTGTCAAAGACTCCAGCCACCCTAGTCATAGACTATTCTCTCTACTACTGCACGGCAAGCGATTCCAGAGTGCCAAGTCTAGGTCCAAAAGGCTTCTTAACAGCTTCTACCCCCAAGCCATAAGACTCCTGAACAGCTAATCATGGCTACCCGGACTATTTGCATTGTCCCCCCCCCTTTTACTCTGCTGCTACTCTGTTTATTACCTATGCATAGTCACTTTACCCACATATAAATATTACCTCAATTACCTCAACTAACAAGTGCCCCCGCACATTGACTCTGTACCAGTACCCCCTATATATAGCCTCCCTACTGTTATATTATTTTACTGCTATTCTTTAATTATTTACTATTTATAGTTTTTAAATAAAAATTTTACTTAGCACCTTTTTCCCTTTCTTAAAACTGCATTGTTGGTTAAGGGCTTGTAAGTAAGCATTTCACTGTTGTATTCGGCAAATAAAATGTGATTTGATTTGATCTGATGAGTCCAAATTTGAGATTTTTGGATCCAACCGCCATGTCTTTGTGAGACTCAGACTAGGTTAACGGATTATCTCTGCATGTGTGGTTCCCACCATGACGCATGGAGGAGGAGGTGTGATGGTGATTTGCAGGTGACACTGTCTGTGATTTATTTAGAATTCAAGGCACACTTAACCAGCATGGCTACCACAGCATTCTGCAGCGATACGCCATCCCATCTGGTTTGCGCTTAATGGGACAATCATTTGTTTTTCAACAGGACAAATGACCCAAAACACACCTCTAGGCTGTGTAAGGGCTATTTGACCAAGAAGGAGAGTGATGGAGTGCTGTATCAGATGACCTGGCCTCCACAATCACCAACCTCAACCCAATTGAGATGGTTTGGGATGCGTTGGACCTCAGAGTGAAGGAAAAGCAGCCAACAAGCGCTCAGCATATGTGTGAACTCCTTCAAGACTGTTGGAAAAGCATTACTCATGAAGCTGGTTGAGAGAATGCCAAGAATGCCAAGCTATCATCAAGGCAAAGGGTGGCTACTTTGAAGAATCTCAACTATATTTTGATTTGTTTAACACTTTTTTGGTTACTACATGATTCCATATGTGTTATTTAATAGTTTTGATGTCTTCACTATTATTCTACAATGTAGAAAATAGTTAAATAAAGAAAAACCCTTGAATGAGTAGGTGTGTCCAAACTTTTGACTGGTACTGTATATCAATAAAACGTTTTACACTGTGTTAATGTATATCAATAACATGTTTTATACTGTGTTAAAGTGGAACTGACAGCACTTTAGCAACATGAAATCTTATTAAAATCTGTTCATATACACCTCCAGGAAGAATGACACTTTTAAAAAACATTTTCTGACAAGAGACAATTTAGGTATGGTTATTTTCACATTTTCATAAATTAGAATGCCTTAGTGAACAAAATTAATATTTTTGACTGACATTGATTGTTTCATATCTGCAAAGTTAAAACACTGTCAGTTCCACTTTAATGTATATCAATGTCACGCCCTGGCTCTGGGGACAATGTTATGTTGAGCCAGGGTGTGTAATTCTATGTTTGATTTTTCTATGTTGGTCTGAGTGACTCCCAATCAGAGGCAACGAGTGTCAGCTGGGTGTCTCTGATTGGGAGCCATATTTAACTGTCTGTCTTTCACGTTGTGTTTGTGGTTTCTTGTTCGTGTTGGTGTGTGTTTAACCATAGACGTCACGTTTTTCGTTTGTTGTTTTGATCGTGTGATCATTTAATAAATATAATATGTTCACCCGCAACGCTGCGCCTTGGTCTCTCCATGACGATCGTGACAATCAACAACGTTTTACACTGTCTTAATGTATATTAATAACATGACATCATACACTGTTAATGTATATCAATAACATGTCATACACTGTTAATATACAGTGCATTTGGAAAGTATTCAGACCCCTTGACTTTTTCCACATTGTTACGTTACAACCTTATTCTAAAATGGATTAAATAAATATTTTCCCTCATCAATCTACACACAATACCCCATAATGTCAAAGCGAAAAAAGGTTTTTAGAAATGTTTGCACATTTATAAAAAATAAAAAAAACATATATTTTTAAAATAAGTATTCATACCCTTTGCTATGAGACTCGAAATTGAGCTCAGGTGCATCCTGTTTCTATTGATCATCCTTGAGATGTTTCTACAACTTGATTGGAGTCCACTTGTGGTAAATTCAATTGATTGGACATGATTTGGAAAGACACACCTGTCTGTATAAGATCCCGCAGTTGACTATGTCAGAGCAAAAACCAAGCCATGAGGTCGAAGGAATTGTCCGTAGAGCTCCGAAGACAGGATTGTGTCGAGGCACAGATTTGGGGAAGGGTACAAAAAAACTTCTGCAGCATTGAAGGTCCCCAAGAACACAGTGGCCTCCATCATTCTTAAATGGAAGAAGTTTGAAACCACCAAGACTCTTCCTAGAGCTGGCCGCCCGGCCAAACTGAGCAATCGGGGGAGAAGGGCCTTGGTCAGGGAGGTGACCAAGAACCCGATGGTCACTCTGACAGAGCTCCAGAGTTCCTCTGTGGAGATGGGAGAACCTTCAAGAAGGACAACCATCTCTGCAGCACTCCACCAATCAGGCTTGTATGGTAGAGTGGCCAGACGGAAGCCACTCCTCAGTAAAAGGCACATGACAGCCCGCTTGGAGTTTGCCAAAAGGCACCTAAAGGAATCTCAGACCATGAGAAACAAGATTCTCTGGTCTGATGAAACCAAGATTTAACTCTTTGGCCTGAATGCCAAGCGTCACGTCTGGAGGAAACCTGGCACCATCCCTACGGTGAAGCATGGTGGTGGCAGCATCATGCTGTGGGGATGTTTTTCAGCAGCAGGGACTGGGAGACTAGTCAGGATCGAGGGAAAAATGAACAGAGCAAAGTATAGAGAGATCCTTGATGAAAACCCGCTCCAGAGCGCTCAGGACTTCAGACTGGGGCGAAGGTTCACCTTCCAACAGGACAACGACCCTAAGCACACAGCCAAGACAACGCAGGAGTGGCTTCGGGACAAGTCTCTGAATGTCCTTGAGTGGCCCAGCCAGAGCCCGGACTTGAACCCGATCGAACATCTCTGGAGAGACCTGAAAATAGCTGTGCAGCAACGCTCCACATCCAACCTGACAGAGCTTGAGAGGATCTGCAGAGAAAAATGGGAGTGTCATACCCAAGAAGACTCAAGGCTGTAATCGCTGCCAAAGGTGCTTCAACAAAGTACTGAGTAAAGGGTCTGAATACATATGTAAATGTGATAGTTGTTTTTTGTTATAAATTTGCACAAAAAAAAAAAAATTGCGTTGTCATTATGGGGTATTGTGTGTAGATTGATGAGGGGAAAAAAACTATTTAATCAATTTTAGAATAAGGCTAACGTAACAAAATGTGGAAAATGTCAAGGGGTCTGAATACTTTCCGAATGCACTGTATATCATTAACATGTCATACTGTGTGAATATATATCAATAACATGTCTTACACTGTTAGAGTTCAATGTGTCAAATTGGAGGGCCTGTTGTCTGGACCTCTGGCCGTCTCTATGGGCGTGCCACAGGGTTCAATTCTCGGGCCGACTCTATTCTCTGTGTATATCAATGATGTCGCTCTTGCTGCTGGTGACGCTCGGATCCACCTCTATGCAGACGACACCATTTTGTATACATCTGGCCCTTCATTGGACACTGTGTTAACAAACCTCCAAACGAGCTTCAACGCCATACAACACTCCTTCCGTAGCCTCCAACTGCTCTTAAACACTAGTAAAACTAAATGCATGCTCTTCAACCGAACGCTGCTTGCACCCACCCACCCGACTAGAATCACTACTCTCGGCGGGTCTGACCTAGAGTATGTGGACAACTACAAATACCTAGGTGTCTGGTTAGACTGTAAACTCTCCTTCCAGACTCACATTAAGCATCTCCAATCAAAAGTTAGATCTAGAATCTACTATTTCGCAACAAAGCCTCCTTCACTCATGCTGCCAAACATGCCCTCGTAAAACTGACTATCCTACCTATCCTTGACTTCGGCGATTTACAAAATAGCCTCCAACACCCTACTCAGCAAATTGGATGTAGTCTATCACAGTGCCATCCGTTTTGTCCTCAAAGCACCATATACTACTGTCACGATCGTCGTAGTAATGAGTAGACCAAGGCGCAGCATGAGAAACAAACATGACTTTAATTAGTTAAAGTTTCTAAACAAAACAAAACACGACTCGTGAAGTCCACGGTGACAATGACCGAACACGGAACAAAAACCCACAAACACAAAGTGAAACACAGACAGTTAAATATGGCTCCCAATCAGAGACAACCAGCACACAGCTGACACTCGTTGCCTCTGATTGGGAGTCACTCAGTCAAACATAGAAATAAACAACCTAGAACACCCAACATAGAAACACACCACATAGAATGAACACACCCTGGCTCAACATAGAGTCCCAGAGCCAGGGTGTGACAACTACCCACCATTGTGACCTGTACGCTCTTGTTGGCTGGTCCTCACTACATATTCGTCGCCAAACCCACTGGCTCCAGGTCATCTATAAATCACTGCTAGGCAAATCCCTGTCTTATCTTAGCTCACTGGTCACCATAGCAACACCCACCCGTAGTATGCGCTCCAGCAGGTATATCTCACTGGTCATCCCCAAAGCCAACACCTCCTTTGGCCGCCATTCCTTCCAGTTCTCTGCTGCCAATGACTGGAACAAACTGCAAAAATCTCTGAAGCTGGAGACTCTTATCTCCCTCACTAACTTTAAGCGTCAGTTGTCAGAGCACCTTACCGATCACTGCACCTGTACACAGCCCATCTGAAATTAGCCCACCCAACTACCTCATCCCCATATTGTTATTTATTTTGCTAATTTGCACCCCAGTATCTCTATTTCCACATCATCTTTTGCACATCTATCACTCCAGTATTACACAAAATTGTAACTATTTTGCACTATGGCCTATTTATTGCCTTATCTCCATAACTTACTACATTTGCACACACTGTATATATATTTTCTGTGGTATTTTTGACTTTATGTTTTGTTTTACCCCATATGTAACTCTGTGTTGTTGTTTTTAATCGCACTGCTTTGCTTTATCTTGGCCAGGTCGCAGTTGTAAATGAGAACTTGTTTTCAACTGGCTTACCTGGTTAAATAACGGTGAAATAAATAAATAAATAAAACTGTGTGAATGTATATCAATAACATGTCTTACTGTGTGAATGTATATCAATAACATGTCTTACTGTGTGAATGTATATCAATAACATGTCTTACTGTGTGAATGTATATCAATAACATGTCTTACTGTGTGAATGTATATCAATAACATGTCTTACTGTGTGAATGTATATCAATAACGTCATACACTGTGTTAATGTAGGGCTAGGGCTATCTTCTGTATACCCCCCTACCTTGTCACAACACAACTGATTGGCTCAAACGCATTAAGAAGGAAAGAAATTCCACAAATTAACTTTTAACAAGGCACACCTGTTAATTGAAATGCATTCCAGGTGACTACCTCATGAAGCTGGTTTAGAGAATGCCAAGAGTGTGCAAAACTGTTGTCAAGGCAAAGGGTGGCTACTTTGAAGAATCTTAAATATAAAATATATTTTTATTTGTTTAACACTTTTTTGGTTACTACATGATTCCATATGGGTTATTTCATAGTTTTGATGTCTTCACTATTATTCTGCAATGTAGAAAATAGTACAAATAAAGAAAAACCCTTGAATGAGTAGGTGTGTCCAAACCTTTGACTGGTCCTGTATATCAATAACATGTCATACACTGTGTTAATGTCTTAACATGTGTTAATGTATATCAATAACATGTTTTACAATGTGTTAATGTATATCAATAACATGTTTTATCCCCCCGCCTACGCACCGCCAACGTCCCCCCGCCTACGCACCGCCAACGCCCCCCCGCCTACGCACCGCCAACGCCCCCCCGCCTACGCACCGCCAACGTCCCCCCGCCTACGCACCGCCAACGTCCCCCCGCCAACGCCCCCCCGCCTACGCACCGCCAACGTTCATGTTGGTGTGTCTTGTCCTTCACTTCACAGAAAAACACAGCCCAAATAGTTTGGAGAAAACAAATGCCTGTTGAAAATATGATTTGGTCAGGAGAGCAGTAGATAAGAACGAATAAAACAAAGACCAAGTATTTGTATAAAAAAAGAGCTAAAATTTGTCCATATTATAAGAATAGATCATTACTTCAAATTTTACAAGGGAGGTCGGTACATGCGGAGGTTGTAAAAGGTTGGCTAAACGTTTTGCTCCAGTGTTCACTAATGAATACGGCCCAGCAATCCTAGCCAACAGAAACATGGAATCATTCAACTGTATAAAAACAATAAACCTTACAACAAGTGAAATGACACTCAATATCAACACCCCCCTTATATAAACATATATATCTGATGGACGCGTCATGACAGAACATGTTGAAGACAAGAGAAGGCTACGTCCCAATTATCTCTCCTTCCTCCCAAAGTGTACACTTGTTCACTTCCCTTCACCGATCTGAAGTAGTGAACAAGTGTACACTTCATGAGAAAGGAGGTATTATTGGGATGCACCCTCGGTCAGCAGTTGCCATAGCAGTCGGAGGGAGGCATCGGCGTGTCAGGTGGCGACGTGATCGGCTGCTGGTTCAGTTGACTTTGGGAGGTTAGAGGTCACAGGTGGAGTCGTCCCTGGCTGCGTCTGGAATGCTGGGTCAGAGGTCACAGGTGGAGTCGTCCCTGGCTGCGTCTGGAAGGCTGGGTCAGAGGTCACAGGTGGAGTCGTCCCTGGCTGCGTCTGGAAGGCTGGGTCAGAGGTCACAGGTGGAGTCGTCCCTGGCTGCGTCTGGAATGCTGGGGGATCTGAAACATCACATGACCAGGTAAGAGGAGGAGAACAAATGTGTCCCAACTGGCACCCTTCATAGTGTACTTCTTTTGACCAGAGCCCTACTAGGTTGCAAAATCCCCGTAACTTTACCCAAATTCCTTTATTTAATTATAACCAGAATTTCTAGAAAACCCGGGAATTTTGCCATCTCAGCTACAACACACACACACACACACACACACACACACACACACACTACAGAGAAACAGCACCAGCTGCTGGCTGACCACAGAGAGACAGACACTGGGGCTGACCACAGAGAGACAGACACTGGGGCTGACCACAGAGAGACAGACACTGGGGCTGACCACAGAAAGACAGACACTGGGGCTGACCACAGAGAGACAGACACTGGGGCTGACCACAGAAAGACAGACACTGGGGCTGACCACAGAGAGACAGACACTGGGGCTGACCACAGAGAGACAGACACTGGGGCTGACCACAGAAAGACAGACACTGGGGCTGACCACAGAGAGACAGACACTGCTGGCTGACCACAGAGAGACAGACACTGGGGCTGACCACAGAAAGACAGACGCTGCTGTGTGGTTCTGTATGGGAGTGTATGTGTTCGTACTTACACAGGGCGACGTATCGGGGCTGCCGAACGGCGAGAGCTCTGCCGAGCGGTTCTCTTTGTCGTACGAGTCATCGAGGCGACGGTGGGCGAACTTCCTCCTCAGTGCCTCTGCAATCATTGAGGCCGGGTCGCTTAGCAACACCGTCCCCTTGCTCCGCCTCCTCCGCACCGGCGTTCCCCCAGGCGACCTGGGGGCGGAGCAAACACGACACTATATAACATTATAACATTCAGTGTCAGTTAGAGAATGTCCCACACCTTGCCTCATAAATCACTACTCATTATTATTTATAGATCAGTCAGTCACAATTTACCCATGATACATCATGGTTTTGAAGCTCTCAAACACGTTTTTTTTTGTTTGTTTCACAATAAAAAATATTTTGCATCTTCAAAAAGTGGTAGGCATGTTGTGTAAATCAAATGATACAAACCACCAAAAAATCAATTTTAATTCCAGGTTGCAAGGCAACAAAATAGAAAAAAAAGTCAAGAGGGGTGAATACTTTCGCAAGCCACTGTATACACAGTGCATTTCGGAAAGTATTCAGACCCCTTCACTTTTCCCACATTTTTTTTTTACGTTACAGCCTTATTCTAAAATTGATGAAATTATACATGCAAAAAAAATATGGGGGATTGGAAATGATGCAGACAATTACATTGCTGGATACAATCTATCTGCAGTATTAAACCTGATCTACCACCTATTTTTTTTCGTGGATGTTTTCCTACTTACAAAGCATGTAGAGGTCTGTAATTTTTATCATAGGTACACTTCAACTGTGAGAGACGGAATCTAAAACAAAAATCCAGAAAATCACATTGTATGATTTTTAAGTAATTAATTTGCATTTTATTGCATGACTTAAGTATTTGATCACCTACCAACCAGTAAGAATTCCGGCTCTCACAGACCTGTTAGTTTTTCTTTTAGAAGCCCTCCTGTTCTCCACTCATTACCTGTCTTAACTGCACCTGTTTGAACTCGTTACCTGTCTAAAAGACACCTGTCCACACACTCAATCACAGACTCCAACCTCTCCACAATGGCCAAGACCAGAGAGCTGTGTAAGGACATCAGGGATAAAATTGTAGACCTGCACGAGGCTGGGATGGGCTACAGGACAATAGGCAAGCAGCTGGTGAGAAGGCAACAACTGTTGGCGCAATTATTAGAAAATGGAAGAAGTTCAAGATGACGGTCAATCACCCTCGGTCTGGGGCTCCATGCAAGATCTCACCTTGTGGGGCATCAATGATCATGAGGAAGATGAGGGATCAGCCCAGAACTACACGGCAGGACCTGGTCAATGACCTGAAGAGAGCTGGGACCACAGTCTCAAAGAAAACCATTAGTAACACACTACGCCGTCATGGATTAAAATCCTGCAGCGCACGCAAGGTCCCCCTGCTCAAGCCAGCGCATGTCCAGGCCCGTCTGAAGTTTGCCAATGACCATCTGGATGATCCAGAGGAGGAATGGGAGAAGGTCATGTGGTCTGATGAGACAAAAATAGAGCTTTTTGGTCTAAACTCTACTCGCCGTGTTTGGAGGAAGAAGAAGGATGAGTACAACCCCAAGAACACCATCCCAACCGTGAAGCATGGAGGTGGAAACATCATTCTTTGGGGATGCTTTTCTGCAAAGGGGACAGGACGACTGCACCGTATTGAGGGGAGGATGGATGGGGCCATGTATCGCGAGATCTTGGCCAACAACCTCCTTCCCTCAGTAAGAGCATTGAAGATGGGTCGTGGCTGGGTCTTCCAGCATGACAACGACCCAAAACACACAGCCAGGGCAACTAAGGAGTGGCTCCGTAAGAAGCATCTCAAGGTCCTGGAGTGGCCTAGCCAGTCTCCAGACCTGAACCCAATAGAAAATCTTTGGAGGGAGCTGAAAGTCCGTATTGCCCAGCGACAGCCCCGAAACCTGAAGGATCTGGAGACGGTGGGCCAAAATCCCTGCTGCAGTGTGTGCAAACCTGGTCAAGACCTACAGGAAACGTATGATCTCTGTAATTGCAAACAAAGGTTTCTGTACCAAATATTAAGTTCTGCTTTTCTGATGTATCAAATACTTATGTCATGCAATAAAATGCAAATGAATTACTTTAAAAAAATACAATGTGATTTTCTGGATTTTTGTTTTAGATTCCGTCTCTCACATTTGAAGTGTACCTATGATAAAAATTACAGACCTCTACATGCTTTGTAAGTAGGAAAACCTGCAAAATCGGCAGTGTATCAAATACTTGTTCTCCCCACTGTGTGTGTGTGTGTATATATACAGTGGGGAAAAAAAGTATTTAGTCAGCCACCGATTGTGCAAGTTCTCCCACTTAAAAAGATGAGAGAGGCCTGTAATTTTCATCATAGGTACATGTCAACAATGACAGACAAATTGAGAAATTTTTTCCAGAAAATCACATTGTAGGATTTTTAATGAATTTATTTGCAAATTATGGTGGAAAATAAGTATTTGGTCACCTACAAACAAGCAAGATTTCTGGCTCTCACATACCTGTAACTTCTTCTTTAAGAGGCTCCTCTGTCCTCCACTCGTTACCTGTATTAATGGCACCTGTTTGAACTTGTTATCAGTATAAAAGACACCTGTCCACAACCTCAAACAGTCACACTCCAAACTCCACTATGGCCAAGACCAAAGAGCTGTCAAAGGACACCAGAAACAAAATTGTAGACCTGCACCAGGCTGGGAAGACTGAATCTGCAATAGGTAAGCAGCTTGGTTTGAAGAAATCAACTGTGGGAGCAATTATTAGGAAATGGAAGACATACAAGACCACTGATAATCTCCCTCGATCTGGGGGCTCCACGCAAGATCTCACCCCGTGGGGTCAAAATGATCACAAGAACGTTGAGCAAAAATCCCAGAACCACACGGGGGGACCTAGTGAATGACCTGCAGAGAGCTGGGACCAAAGTTACAAAGCCTACCATCAGTAACACACTACGCCGCCAGGGACTCAAATCCTGCAGTGCAGACGTGTCCCCGGCTTAAGCCAGTACATGTCCAGGCCCGTCTGAAGTTTGCTAGAGTGCATTTGGATGATCCAGAAGAGGATTGGGAGAATGTCATATGGTCAGATGAAACCAAAATAGAACCTTTTGGTAAAAACTCAACTCGTCGTGTTTGGAGGACAAAGAATGCTGAGTTGCATCCAAAGAACACCATACCTACTGTGAAGCATGGGGGTGGAAACATCATGCTTTGGGGCTGTTTTTCTGCAAAGGGACCAGGACGACTGATCCGTGTAAAGGAAAGAATGAATGGGGCCATGTATCGTGAGATTTTGAGTGAAAACCTCCTTCCATCAGCAAGGGCATTGAAGATGAAACGTGGCTGGGTCTTTCAGCATGACAATGATCCCAAACACACCGCCCGGGCAACGAAGGAGTGGCTTCGTAAGAAGCATTTCAAGGTCCTGGAGTGGCCTAGCCAGTCTCCAGATCTCAACCCCATAGAAAATATTTGGAGGGAGTTGAAAGTCCGTGTTGCCCAGCGACAGCCCCAAAACATCACTGCTGTAGAGGAGATCTGCATGGAGGAATGGGCCAAAATACCAGCAACAGTGTGTGAAAACCTTGTGAAGACTTACAGAAAACTTTTGACCTGTGTCATTGCCAACAAAGGGTATATAACAAAGTATTGAGAAACTTTTGTTATTGACCATATAATTATTTTCCACCATAATTTGCAAATAAATTCATTAAAAATCCTACAATGTGATTTTCTGGATATTTTTTTCTCATTTTGTCTGTCATAGTTGACGTGTACCTATGATGAAAATTACAGGCCTCTCTCATCTTTTTAAGTGGGAGAACTTGCACAATTGGTGGCTGACTAAATACTTTTTTTCCCCACTGTATATATATATATATATATATATATATATTAATTTTTTTAAGTGACAGTGACTTCAGAAAGTATTCACACCCCTTTACTTTTTCCACATTTTGTGTGTTACAGCCTGCATTTAAAATAGATTAAATTGAGATTTTGGTCACTGGCCTACACACAATACCCCATAATGTCAAAGTGTAATGATGTTTTTAGATGTTTTTAAACAAAATTAGTTAATGGGTTAGGGTTAGTATTCAACCCCTTTGTTCTGGCTCTCTGTGTGCAATAATAGTGTTTAACATGATTTTTGAATGACTACCTCATCTCTCTACCCCCACATACAATTATCTGTAAGGTACGTTAGTCAAGCAGTGAATGTCAAACACAGATTCAACCATAAAGACCAGGGGGTTTTCCAATGCCTCGCAAAGAAGGGCACCTATTGGTAGATGGGTAAAAATATAAATAAAAGCAGACATTGAATATCCTTTGAACACGGTGAAGTTATTAATTACCCTTTGGATGGTGTATCAATACACCCAGTCACTACAAAGATACAGGCGTCCTTCCTAACTCAGTTGCCAAAGAGGAAGGAAACCGCTCATGGAATTCACCATGAGGCCAATGGTGACTTTAAAACAGTTACAGAGTTTAATGGCTGTGATAGGAGAAAACTGAGGATGGATCAACAACATTGTAGTTACTCCACAATACTAACCTAATTGACAGAGTGAAAAGAAGGAAGCCTATACAGAATAAATATATTCCAAAACATGCATCCTGTTTGCAATAAGGTACTAAAGTAATACTGCAAAAAATGTGGCAAAGCAATTAACTTTTTGTCCTGAAAACAAATCCAATACAACACATTACTGAGAACCACTCTCCATATTTTCCAGCACAGTGGTGGCTGCATCATGTTATGGCTATGCGTTTGCGTTGTTCAAGATAAAAAAGAAACGGAATGGAGCTAAGCACAGGCAAAATCCTAGAGGAAAACCTGGTTCAGTCTGCTTTCCACCAGACACTGGGAGACGAATTCGCCTTTCAGAAGGACAATAACCTAAAACACAAGACCAAATCTACACTGGAGTTGCTTACCAAGAAGACAGTGAATGTTCCTGAGTGGCCGAGTTACAGTTTTGACTTAAATCTACTTGAAAATCTATGGCAAGACTTGAAAAACCAATTTGACAGAGCTTGAAGAATTTTGAAAATAATAAATGGGCAAATGTTGCACAATCCAGGTGTGGAAAGCTCTTAGAGACTGACCCAGAGAGACTCACAGCTGTAATCACTGCCAAAGGTGCTTCTACAAAGTATTGACTCAGGGATGTGAATACTTACATAAATTAGATATGTGTATTTCATTTTCAATAAATTTGTTTTAATGTCTAAAAACATGTTTTCACTTTGTCATTATGGGGTATTGTGTGTAGATGGGTTGAGAGAGAAAAATCTATTTAAACCATTTTTAATTCAGGTTGTAACACAACAAAACGTGGAATAAGGGGGTATGAATACTTTCTGAAGGCGCTGCAGCCAACACAGAAGTCTTACATGAAATTGCGGTGGTCTCAATTACACTTTCACAATTTTCTAGGTAAAATGTAGGAATAATGACAATTCTAATTAATAGGTGTCTATGTGGATAGTTTAGTGAAAATGTAAAACTGGCCTCTTAAAATCGGAATAATTCAATTACTGGATGCAATGTAGTCGTCTAGCTTACTGTTGGCTATTTTGAATATGAAAACAACTAGGCCTACTATGTTTCAGATCTCCTAGCGGTTAAGAGCGTTGGGCCAGTAACCGAAAGGTCGCTGGTTCGAATACCCGGGATGACTAGGTGAATAATCTGTCAATGTGCCCTTGAGCAAGGCACTTAACCCTAATTGCTCCTGTAAGTCTCTCTGGATAAGAGCGTCGGCTAAATGACTAAAAATGTAAATTATGTCCGACTACTAGGCTACCCCTTCAGTCTGAGGAGAAACGTTGTCATTGGTGAACTGACTTATTATCACATCATTAGCCTACTGTTGACATAGCAACACTGTGGCCAGTTTACACCCCGTTCACAAAATGGTTCACTCCTACAGACATGCTGAGTCATGCTTGCTATATAAAAGCAGCTGCTGTTTGATTGAACATTAGAAATGGGCAAAACGAATGACCTAAGCGACTGAGCGTGGTATGATCATCGGTACCAGTATCTCTTGTTGATGAGAGGTCGCAGGAGACTGGCAGGAAATCGTGGAAGCTAACAGGCGGGCCACAAAACAGGCAAATAACGGCGCAGTACAACAGCGGTGTGCAGAACAGCATCTCGGAACGCACAACTCGTCGGTCCTTGTCACGGACGGGGCTATTGCAGCAGACGACCACACCGGGTTCCACTCCTATCAGCTAAAAACAAGAAGAAGCGGCTCCAGTGGGCACGTGATCACCAACACCGGACAGTTGAGGAGTGGAAAACGTCGCCTGGTCCGACGAATCCTGGTTCCTGTTGAGTCATGCTGATGGCTGGACTTCGTGCCCCATGGCCTGGTGTCAACGGCACAGGCTGGTGGCTGTGTAGGGAATGTTTTCCTGGCACACGTTAGGTCCCTTGATACCAATTGAGCAGCGTTTCCGTGCCCTAAAAAAAAATCAGGATGTTCTGGAGGCAAAGAGGGGTATGACCCAGTACTAAATAAACTGCCCACTGAGTGTATATCAAGAGGACACATCAATAACTGATTCATTATCATATGACTGTTATAGTACGGTATTAGCCGAACAGCTCCCTCTGTCTGTTTCCATCCACACAGCGACCTGCTTTTTACTAAGCTACAGTTTATAATTGCAACAAATTGATTAGGCCCTAACCTATGGATTTCACATGACTTGGAATACAGATATGCATCTGTTGGTCAGATACCTTTAAAAAAAAAAAAAAAGGTAGGGGCGTGGATCAGAAAACCAGTCAGTATCTGGTGCGACCAACATTTGCCTCATGCAGCGCGACACATCTCTTTCACATAGAGTTGATCAGGCTGTTGATTGTGGTCTGTGGAATGTTGTCCCACTCCTCTTCAATGGCTGTGCGAAGTTGCTGGACATTGGTGGGAACTGGAACACGCTGTTGTACACGTCGACCCAGAGCATCCCAAACATGCTTAAATGGGTGACATGTCTGGTGAGTATGCAGGCCATGGAAGAACTGGGACATTTTCAGCGTCCAGGAATTGGGTACAGTTGTTTGCGACATGGGGCCGTGCATTATCATGCAGAAACATGAGGTGATTGCGGCGGATGAATTGCACGACAACGGGCCTCAGGATCTCGTCACGGTATGAAACAGTCGGCCACACCTGTCAGGTGGATGGAGACACGCCCACTAACAGGGATGTAAACAAACAAATCTGAGATAAATACGCTTTTTGTGCATCTGGAAAATTTGAGGGATCTTTTATTTCAGCTCATGAAACGTGGGACCAACACTTTACATGTTACGTTTATATTGTTGTTCAGTGTAGAAGCCTATTTTTGCGTTGAGTCACGCACCTGATTACGCATAGAAGTCGGCCTATAGGCTACCTGGCCTGCGTGTAAATGTAGGCATATAAAATGTGCCCTTCTGGGGATCTGATAGTATTTCTGATTGGCTTAACGCACCACCACTAATGACCTGTGGAGCGTCTCTGAAAGTAATGTTTTCTTCACCTCAAACAGCAAGCAAACAAAGTCTGTTTTTACATCCATTGAGATTGACAATAGTTCCTAAATGCATTTGAAAAATCTTTCCAACTCTCTCCCTTTTGATCACCACTCGGGCGTGAAAAGGGAAAAACGTCATGCTCTGATCCAGTTGAAACGTCATAAAAATAGGCCCACCCGATTGCTTCTTATCCCTTGCACAAATAGCCTACAGCTGTGTCTGTCCAGAGCTCACTGTCACTGGAAATATGGGCCCAGAATATGTTATACAATGTTGCAAATTTGCTAGCCCAGAGCTTCAGGTCAGATAAATGATACAATGTTTCTAGTTCGTAGCAGACAGGCCATGCATAGCCAAAGTGATAGATAGGATATTTATTTTTATCAGCATTTCTTCTAACTGCAGGCTGCAATGTTATTTGTTGGCTTTATAGGCTATTTTTACATAGTTGGCAAAGTTACTTTTTTTAGGTTTGTTTAATTTTCATTTAGATTACCTACCTGCAGGCTGCAATGTTTATAGTTATTTGTTGGCTTTACGTAGGCTTTTTTTTTACAGAGTTGGAGATGGCAATAGAAGTTACTTTTTAAGTTTATCATTTTTCATTTAGATTTGGATAGAAGACATTTATAAATGAAATGAAACTGTTCCACGAAATTGTGCATATGAAAATGATAACTGCCATGCAAATCGGTAGAAATGGTAAGATAAATTGGCACATGAGAACTGCTCCTATTACAGGAGAGTAACGTCAGAATCGGTGAAAGCCAGCAGGAGGAGAATAGTTGGGTCAGGTTATGTTTTTTCTCATTCTGGTTATCTAGATCTCTGGCGCCCTCTTGGGGCATTTGTGTCTTTTTTCATCAATTGGTCGAAAGAACAGACGACTTTCGGTCGACAAATAGTTTTTTGTAGTCGGGGACAGCCCTACACTGTTCACTGTATAATAGAATACTGCATAGAATGGCTGATTTGCTCATAATTGCAAAGGCCTACCTGTGATTTGGCTGGAGGAATATGCATGCATAATGATCTGCATGTCATTGTGTCAGTAAGGAGAAAACACTGCATGAACCCTTCTTTTCTTTTCAGTTAACACAGACACTCCCTCAGTCCCTCCCTCAGTCCCTCCCTCAGTCCCTCCCTCAGTCCCTCCCTCAGTCCCTCCCTCACTCCCTCCCTCCCTCAGTCCCTCCCTCACAAACTCCCTCCCTCAGTCCCTCCCTCACAAACTCCCTCCCTCAGTCCCTCCCTCACAAACTCCCTCCCTCAGTCCCTCCATCAGTCCATCCCTCACACACTCCCTCCCTCACACACTCCCTCCCTCACACACTCCCTCCCTCAGTCCCTCCCTCACAAACTCCCTCCCTCAGTCCCTCCCTCACAAACTCCCTCCCTCAGTCCCTCCCTCACACACTCCCTCCCTCAGTCCCTCCATCAGTCCATCCCTCACACACTCCCTCCCTCACACACTCCCTCCCTCACATTCAGTCACTCACTCCCTCAGTTTATCCCTCACACACTGACTCCCTCTCTCTCATAAACACACTCCCTCCCCCAGTCCCTCCCTCCCTCCCTCCCTCACACACTCCCTCCCCCAGTCCCTCCCCCAGTCCCTCCCCCAGTCCCTCAGTCCCTCCCTCCCTCAGTCCCTCCCTCACACACTCCCCCAGTCCCTCCCTCAGTCCCTCCCTCCCTCAGTCCCTCCCTCCCCAGTCCCTCAGTCCCTCCCTCCCTCACTCCCTCCCTCACACACTCCCTCCCTCACATTCAGTCACTCACTCCCTCAGTTTATCCCTCACACACTGACTCCCTCTCTCTCATAAACACACACACTCCCTCCCCCAGTCCCTCCCTCAGTCCCTCCCTCCCCCAGTCCCTCCCTCAGTCCCTCCCTCAGTCCCTCCCTCCCCCAGTCCCTCCCTCAGTCCCTCCCTCAGTCCCTCTCTCAGTCCCTCCCTCTCTCAGTCCCTCCCTCTCTCAGTCCCTTCCTCCCTCAGTCCCTCCCTCGCTCAGTCCCTCCCTCGCTCAGTCCCTCCCTCGCTCAGTCCCTTCCTCACACACTGACTCCCAACTTCCAAAATGTTAGGCAGCAAACAGAATGTAAGGAGCACCAGAAAGAGAGAGATGATTAGTCTTCCATTAGGCCTGTATGAATCCTACCATCTCATGAGGAGCACCAGAAAGAGAGAGATGATTAGTCTTCCATTAGGTCTATATGAATCCTACCATCTCATGAGGAGCACCAGAAAGAGAGAGATGATTAGTCTTCCATTAGGCCTATATGAATCCTACCATCTCATGAGTAGCACCAGAAAGAGAGAGATGATTAGTCTTCCATTAGGCCTGTATGAATCCTACCATCTCATGAGTAGCACCAGAAAGAGAGAGATGATTAGTCTTCCATTAGGTCTATATGAATCCTACCATCTCATGAGGAGCACCAGAAAGAGAGAGATGATTAGTCTTCCATTAGGCCTGTATGAATCCTACCATCTCATGAGGAGCACCAGAAAGAGAGAGATGATTAGTCTTCCATTAGGCCTGTATGAATCCTACCATCTCATGAGTAGCACCAGAAAGAGAGAGATGATTAGTCTTCCATTAGGTCTATATGAATCCTACCATCTCATGAGGAGCACCAGAAAGAGAGAGATGATTAGTCTTCCATTAGGCCTGTATGAATCCTACCATCTCATGAGGAGCACCAGAAAGAGAGAGATGATTAGTCTTCCATTAGGTCTATATGAATCCTACCATCTCATGAGGAGCACCAGAAAGAGAGAGATGATTAGTCTTCCATTAGGTCTATATGAATCCTACCATCTCATGAGTAGCACCAGAAAGAGAGAGATGATTAGTCTTCCATTAGGTCTATATGAATCCTACCATCTCATGAGGAGCACCAGAAAGAGAGAGATGATTAGTCTTCCATTAGGTCTGTATGAATCCTACCATCTCATGAGGAGCACCAGAAAGAGAGAGATGATTAGTCTTCCATTAGGTCTATATGAATCCTACCATCTCATGAGGAGCACCAGAAAGAGAGAGATGATTAGTCTTCCATTAGGCCTGTATGAATCCTACCATCTCATGAGGAGCACCAGAAAGAGAGAGATGATTAGTCTTCCATTAGGCCTGTATGAATCCTACCATCTCATGAGGAGCACCAGAAAGAGAGAGATGATTAGTCTTCCATTAGGCCTGTATGAATCCTACCATCTCATGAGGAGCACCAGAAAGAGAGAGATGATTAGTCTTCCATTAGGCCTGTATGAATCCTACCATCTCATGAGGAGCCTTGTCATTTCTTCCTGGGCCAATCAGATGAGCCTAGACCTACTGTCCAGTTACCAGGTGGTTAGCTAGCTAGGTAACATGACTGAACAACGTTGTTTGTTATCAAACCAATAATTATCCACCCGGGATTAGTTTAAAACGGTCGCCAACATGGTTTGTGAAATTATATAAATCGCGCAGGAAGAAAAAAGGGTAGCTCTGGTAATAAGGGTAATTCTTTTTACCCTTTAGGCTAGAGACAAGCCGTTTTCTTCGCCTGTCGCGAAACCGTGCTCCATTTCTCCCCTCTGTCACGCAGAGGCTGTGTGACAGGCAACAGCGAAGCCTACTCAGACTGGCCTGTGCTCTTGGTTATATAATGTGAAGAAATTATACAAATGTATCAACTTTGCTCACTCTGCGCCTTTCTCCAATGTATAAAAAATACAAATGTAACTTTAAAAACTGATGGAGAAACAGAGGAAGAGGGATGGAGAAAAGCAGGTGAGCGATGTCTGGAAGGGAAGTGGATATTATTGGACTGGTGCATACAAAAGACTAGTGGCTGTTGCTTAAAAAAAATATATATATTTAACTGAATTTATAAACAAAACTGACTTTATAAAACATTTTATAACAGGCGCCAGCTGGTTCTTTAGATCGGTAGGGCTGAAAATGTGGGTAGTACTATCATATAAAACAGTTTTCTAAAAATGTTGGTATCAGAAGTATTATGTGGTATTACTGTGGTACCGGTATACCTCATAACACAAGCATTTCGCTACACCTGCAATAACTTCTGCTAAATATGTGTATGCGACCAATACAATTTTATTTGACCTCAGATTGCATGCAAAAGGCGTGCAGGTTGGCAGATCTTCTGCTTCAGACAGACAGGTTGCTGTATTAAACCAACTGGAGTACAATGACATGCCTTAGTCTCCATGCTTACCTCTGCACGGAGCGTAGTTTGACCTGGTTCAGATCATTCAGTACATCCAGCATGGAGGGGACCGGGCCCTGTCCTGCCGCCTCATCCTGGGGCTGTAGTAGTCCAACCTGCCCAGCCGCATGGCCCTTCCCCTGGGCATGACCCTTACCGGCCTCCCTGCACTGCTGGATTAGATCCCCCACCGCAGACAGCCCTACAGAGGAGCTGGGAGGAGGAGGAGGAGGAGGAGGGGGAGGGCAGGGAGGAGGAGGAGGAGGGCAGCGAGGGGTGGAGGTGAGGGTGGGGGACATTCCAGGGGTACCCGGAAGGTTCTGGGAATGGGCTGGACCTGGATGACAGGAAAAGGAGGGAGGGAACAGGGTGATGAAACGATAAGTCTGATGTATCACTTTCATAATAGAGGAATGATGTGTACCATGGCTGGGATAGGGGTGTCTGTCTGTATGTCTACGTAGGGTGTGTTTATACCGGAGGGTGGCGCGGTGACAATCATGGCAATCTGAGCTCGCAGTTTGAGCAGCTCATCCTCCAGGGCTGTGATCTTCCGGAGGGCCACTGGGTCTGATCTGTGCCCCAGCATCATGGCTCCTGGCTGGGCTCGGACCGATGCCAACCCTGGGTCCCCTGGAAGTGGAGGGGCCAGCGCCACCTCATCGCCCCGACTCACAGCACCCTGCCGGGACGGACGCTCACAGTGCCTGAGATCGGACAAGAAGGAATGACAGATTGAGAAACAGTCCTTTCATAATATGCTTGGAAAGTGGAGATGTCTGGAGTAAAGTAGACATTACTGGAGACACCATGCAGTTTCGGACAAGCGTTGAGTTTGCTTGCAAAGATTTATGACGGCTAATTAACAGTAAATAAGTGAATATTTTCACCCAACAGTTAGCCAAAATTACTAGCTAGCCAGCTTAACTTGTTTACAGTTGGGTAATAATCGCTCTCACTCTCTTTCGCTGGCGTGTCAATAACATATCCCCATCGGATTCTACACACAAGCCTCAAGGTGAGTATATCTACTGGGTTCTACCAGTCTGAGGAGTCTCTGTGTATATCTACTGGGTTCTACCAGTCTGAGGAGTCTCTGTGTATATCTACTGGGTTCTACCAGTCTGAGGAGTCTCTGTGTATATCTACTGGGTTCTACCAGTCTGAGGAGTCTCTGTGTATATCTACTGGGTTCTACCAGTCTGAGGAGTCTCTGTGTATATCTACTGGGTTCTACCAGTCTGAGGAGTCTCTGTGTATATCTACTGGGTTCTACCAGTCTGAGGAGTCTCTGTGTATATCTACTGGGTTCTACCAGTCTGAGGAGTCTCTGTGTATATCTACTGGGTTCTACCAGTCTGAGGAGTCTCTGTGTATATCTACTGGGTTCTACCAGTCTGAGGAGACTCTGTGTATATCTACTGGGTTCTACCAGTCTGAGGAGTCTCTGTGTATATCTACTGGGTTCTACCAGTCTGAGGAGTCTCTGTGTATATCTACTGGGTTCTACCAGTCTGAGGAGTCTCTGTGTATATCTACTGGGTTCTACCAGTCTGAGGAGTCTCTGTGTATATCTACTGGGTTCTACCAGTCTGAGGAGTCTCTGTGTATATCTACTGGGTTCTACCAGTCTGAGGAGTCTCTGTGTATATCTACTGGGTTCTACCAGTCTGAGGAGTCTCTGTGTATATCTACTGGGTTCTACCAGTCTGAGGAGTCTCTGTGTATATCTACTGGGTTCTACCAGTCTGAGGAGTCTCTGTGTATATCTACTGGGTTCTACCAGTCTGAGGAGTCTCTGTGTATATCTACTGGGTTCTACCAGTCTGAGGAGTCTCTGTGTATATCTACTGGGTTCTACCAGTCTGAGGAGTCTCTGTGTATATCTACTGGGTTCTACCAGTCTGAGGAGTCTCTGTGTATATCTACTGGGTTCTACCAGTCTGAGGAGTGTATATATACTGGGTTCCATCTACCTGATCTTGGCAAAGCAGTCTCCCTCATCCTCCGCCACCCACAGCACATCAGCAAAGGAGGGGATAGCGTGGTGGGTATCCATGGTGATATCTAGGTATCCGTGCTGTCGGGAGGTGTGTAGAGGAATCTGTGGACAGTATGAGCCAGCTGAGAGTTAGACCATTTCCTAACCCAATGGTTATGGATAGGACTGATGTATTAGGTAAGAACCTCCTAGACCAGCCTTAACCAGTTATATTCATATTGACCTGGAAGTGGATACGTGGAGAAGGGGTCAATGGGAGGTTGGTCCCGATCATCCGCACCAGGCTCCGGTACTGACCACACAACTGGCTCTCCCACACTGGAACCAGCTGACACACACACACACACACACACACACACACACACACACACACGCACGCACACACGTATTTTAGTCAAAAAGCACTCTTAAAATCTTCAAACTTTGCGTACAATCTCAAAACAAGCATCCTACAAATTGAGCCCTGCAGATGTGATATTTAACTCATTTTACCATATCAGGAGGGACTCCGAAATACTCAAGGCCATTTCGCAACAGATCAAGTATATCTTCTAGTAGAGACATCGGAAGCCCTTCTGAATGTTTGGCTGATGATGGTGAATGCTTTCTGTTGACAGCTCCGGTCAGCCGGCTAGGACTCCGGTTTCACTTTGCACCATGGGATGCGAGTCCTGACTAAAGTCAAAGAAGCAGAAACATCCTCATTCAAACCTGGAGGAAAAACTGTTGCAAAATGTATAATTAATTTCATGCACGTTTGATATAGCTAACTAGCTATCAGTACAGTATACTAAGGCACTGCAAAATCCCGAAAAGCTGGTTCATCAAAACACATCAAGCGGTAGTATGATAAACAAACGCGCTAGTGTGGAATCAATATTGTAATATATTATATGTGTAAACGGTATATTGTGAATAAAGTAGATACTTTTCTCTTACCCCATGGCTAATTTAGAAATTATACTTGGCGAGAAATCGTGAAATAACCTTTTCCTCCGATAATCACGTGTCCGGAAGGTGAACTCAAATAAAGCCACGTTAGCAAACCGTGCCGTGATTGGACATTTCAGTTGGAAGGAAATTCATACGCCAATCAGAATGGCGCATCATGTGATGTGACCATAGCTGTTCGACCAATGGGGCTTTCAGGACCATTTGCACCAAATTCGTATTTTTGTGTTTACCGTTCTCCTAGCAGTAGAATAAAATGCAGTAGGAAAAAATATCTTCAAAATAAGAGTCTAGTGCAGGTCAACTGCAGTTCACAGGGTTTCAAAAATAGCTTTGAAAAAATGAATGGATCATTTGACGTATTTTACACAAATACTGGTATGTTGAAACCTATTGTGTAGGCTATTTTTAAATACATACACTTTTAATAAAATACAAATATATGTTATTGGAATTACTCAATAGAGTCTGTAAAACTTAAATGGGTCTCCTGTGCTGGGCAACGGGTTTAATACAGAGTACTGGTGACTCCTTACTCCACCCACTCACTGCAATGCAATACACGGTTCACTGCAATGCAATACACGGTGTAGGACACTTATTGGCTTGTAGAGAGAAAGAATGTCTACCTGCCCCAGCTAAAGTGGGTGGGAAATACTCAGTAGGGTCTCAACTAACCAAATATGTGTAGTTTTGGAGGATGACTTTGTCGTACATTATCCAGCAACACAGCTTTAAATGACCTGGTACTATCCACAGTGTATTGCATTGGGCGCTATAAGAGTGGGTGGAGTGAAAAGCCAGCAGCAGGCCTTACGACACAGTCCCCCTCCAAAACTACACATATTTGGTTAGTAGAGACCCGACTGAGTATTTCCCACACCACTTTTTTTATTTTATTTAACCTTTATTTAACTAGGCAAGTCAGTTAAGAACAAATTCTTATTTACAATGACGGCCTACCAAAAGGCAAAAGGCCTCTTCCGGGGACGGGGGATTAAAAATCTAATTATAATATAGGACAAAACACACATCACGACAAGAGAGACACCACAACACTACATAAAGAGAGACACACAACACTACATAAAGAGAGACACCACAACACTACATAAAGAGAGACCTAAGACTACAACATAGCATGGCAGCAACACATGACAACACTGAGCTGAGCTGAGACAGGAAAAAAGGTATCTCTCTACAAGCCAATATTCTCAACATACCAGTGTCAACATTGTATTTTTTCATTATTGGTCTTAAAAAATGTTTTAAAAAACATATTTTATTTTATTGCATTTTCTTGTTGGCACACAAGCGCCCAATGATTCAAATTAAATATAATTTTAATGAATTATCCACATTGCAAAGTTTTGAAATGCGGGGTTTTATTTTGAAGGTTTCTTCATTAACATACAAATTCTTCATGGTTTGTGCTGCTGGCAGAAAACTATTGCGCAAGAGCTAGTTCCTGGTTTCCTGCATCTCCGTGGTGAAACGTTTAAATGACAGCCGTTGGGGGACTAGCGGCTGACATTCTGCATGCAGGGTAGGGGCGGAAATGGGGGCAAGTAGTGCGGAGGAAATGGAGAAAGGGTCGGTGTAGCAACAGAGCGCAGGGCTAGCTAGTTGGTGGCTGAAGGTGGAGGAAAAACGATGTCTAACAGACAGCTGTGGGATAAGGAGATGTATACTTGGATGGCGGAGGAGGAATGGAAGGAAAAAGAGAGGCAGAGGAGGTCTAAGAGAGAGAGAGGGAGGAAGAATATGATCTTGAGTCGGGAAACAATGGCGGGGAAAAGGGAGAAGGTTTGGTAAAGAAGAATGGTAGGAAATGTAAGCAAAGACAGGAGGAGAAATTGAATTGAATTAGGGTGAAGTACTCGGAGCCAGAGGATTGCACCGAGGGTCAGGATAAAGATGAGTCTGTGACAGTAGGAGTGAATTAAGATTGGATTTTTAGCGTTTATAGCAATGGTTATTAATTTGTTCTGCATTGATGGAACGTAAGGCGAAGAAAATTGAGGTTGTGGTGGCAGCTGCAGAGAGGTATTTGGGTGTGCGAGACTTGACATCAGAAGAGTTACAGGGAGTCTTAAGTGGTGGTGTCCCATCATTAGGGTGACAATACGTCCTCTTTTTCCCGGACATGTCCTCTTTTTGGACCTAAAAAAATGCGTCCGGCCGGGATTTCTAAATCGCCCAAAATGTCCGGGATTCGGCTTTTGCTTTCTACAGTCGCCATTCACAATCATTCTTTGACCTTTCTCTTTAGGTCCTGCCTTCTCACACGCCACCATTGGTCGGTCATGTAGGCCTACGCAAAACATTGGTCGCAAACTGCATCTCAATCATTACCCTCACCATGGCAACAGCCAGGACACAGAGCAGCAGCTTGCTTGTCAACAGTGGCACATGGCTCCGGAACAGCGTAAAAAATGCCCAAACGCAAATGTAAATTCACAGACGATTTACAGAGAAAATACCCGTGTTTTCGTCTTGGTCGGGATCCGTGTGAAGCAGAATGCATGACCTGCAAAGCTGGCACGGACGTGTCAGTGTCAAATAAAGGTGCTAGCGACCTAGAAGCCCACACTGCATTTACATTTTAGTCATTTAGCAGACGCTCTTATCCAGAGCGACTTACAGTTAGTGAATACATGTTTTTTTGTTTTTATACTGGCCCCCCGTGGGAATCAAACCCACAACCCTGGCGTTGCAAACCCCATGCTCTATCAACTGAGCTACATCCCTTCCCGTCCATTCCCTCCCCTACCCTGGACGACGCTGGGCCAATTGTGCGCCGCCCATGAGTCTCCTGGTCGCGGCCGGCTGCGACAGGGCCTGGATTCGAACCAGGATCTCTAGTGGCACAGTTAGCACTGCGATGCAGTGCCTTAGACCAGGAGCACTGAAACAAATAATTGACCAACATCGGTTCAATAACTTCAATTCCATTTAGTTCGTTTTTTGCTCACGCCGTTTCTCAGATATGGCTAGAAAGACTCCAGCTTTTGTCAAAGTAACGTCAAAAATTGAAATGTTTGTATTTTGTCAAAGTAACGTCAAAAATTGAAGTGTTTGTATTTTAGCTAACCCTAAACCTTTTCCTAACCTTGACCTAATTATCCTAACCTGCTACATTAATTATTCTAACCTGCTGCGAAAAGTAAAATCTGACGTTAATTTGACAAAAGCTGGAATCCCTTCTAGCCATGACCCCGTTTCTCGTTCACGAGAAAATGAAGTCGTAAGCTCAGCAAAACACAAAATTGCAGCTAAAGGAGAGAGTTCGTCAGGTAAATTAACTGACTATTTTGTGAGAGCAGGTAAAACAGAAGATGCTGTTACTGCTGCGGAGGGAGTTTTTGCATTCCACACCACGAAGCATCACAATAGCTACAGATCAATGGACTGCACGTCTGCCTTGTTAAAAAAGGCTTTCCCTGATTCCCAGACTGCGCGAAAATGTTCAAGCCCTCGTACTAAGACCGATGCAATTGTTAACGCTGTGATAGCACCACGTTCTGTCGACATAGCTCTGAAAGCACCGGAAGACATACATTTACATTTTACATTTACGTCATTTAGCAGACGCTCTTATCCAGAGCGACTTACAAATTGGTGCATTCACCTTATAGCCAGTGGGATAACCACTTTACAATTTATTTATTTTTATTTTGGGGGGCAATGCAATGTTCGGGGAATCCAGCGTGATGAAGAAGGAAATAATGTTTTCGCAAACTTAAAGAAGTCATTGCAGAACAAGTCTTTAATCGGTGTGGGCTGCCCAGCACACGTCTTGAACAATTGTGTTCATTACGGGGCAGACACACAGACTCGATATTGAGAACATCATCTTCAAAATATGTCAGTACTTTCACATCTACACTGTGCGCACAGAGAATCTGAAGGAGTACTGTGAATTTGTTGATGTTGAATACAGAAGTCTCCTTTCTCACTGCAAGACGCGATGGCTGTCATTATTCCCAGGTATTGAGAGGCTGCTACAGATGTTTCCAGCCTTGAAAGCGTTATTTTTGTCACAGGAAAAAACACCCTCCTTGATCAAGAAGTTTTTTGAAGATGAGTTCAGTGAAATTTACCTCTGGCACATGCACTTACTCATGTGTGTGTTTCATTCTCACATTCAGGAGATGGAAAGGGAGAGCAATTCAATTGTGGAAGTGAAGAACCTTTTGAACAAAGTCCACACCATGCTTCTTGAACGCAAGACCAATAACTTCATGTCCCTTAAAGTTAAGGGACTATTGGCACAAAAGCACAAGGATGGACTTGGTAAGAATTGTGACCATTTCAGTGCTCAAGTACAGGGTCTGTACAGTTCATGCCTGGAGTATCTGGAGAAATGGACTGCACCCATGGAGGAGTTCTCCTCTTTCATGTGGATGGATCTGAGTGAGACGCCTGACTGGAATGACATAGAAGCCTGTATCAAACACCTGGGAGAAAAGGGGGGTGCCAATTGATGATGCAAAGTGCTTTGATCAGGTCACCAACCTGAAGAAATTCACAGAAAGGTGTAACAGTGATGGAGAGTTCAGTAATCTGCAAGCACACAAGAAGTGGACCAAATATTTTTGAAAGGTCCAAAAGCATTTCATTCAGAGCTACTGAAGATTGCACAGTTTTTCTCTGCTATTCCTTCTCACAATGCAAATGTAGAGAGAGTTTTTTTCACTGACGCTAAGCCAGTGGACAAAGGAAAGGAATCACTTGTCTGTTGAGTCACTGAATGGGGCTTCTGTGTACACAATACAACTTTAAAAACATGTCTTGCAAAGACTTTCATGCCTACTTGATTGGTCATCAAGGACTGTTGGGAAAGATTCGATCTTCGGGAAAGTATACCAGAGAGCATCAGGACTGTATGGGGGATTTATTATTCTCATAATTGATGGGATGACTAACTTAGAAAGAATGCATTCTGGACTGTGCTGATGTGGGTTGTGTCACCTGGCAAGCTGTGATTGATGTGAAGAGCTGTTTTAGGGGGTAAGATAAGATAATAATTTGTGTCTCCAAATACTAGACTATACTGGTTCTTTGTGATCTGTGAACCTTCCTTGGACGTAGGAATGGTGTCTAGGGGAGCTGGCTCTTCTCACCATGACAGGTTGTTATGATAAACTTATGCCTGGCAACGGGCTGGGACTAGCCCGTGCGTCAACGGATAGGCTGAGTAAGTCTAAACCACGCTCAGCCTCTACTCTGATTGGCCAGCAGAGAGCGGGAACTGAGAACTGTCAAGAGTATTTGAAGA